>NC_091068.1:87740488-88041202 GCF_000393655.2 Nicotiana sylvestris | reverse complement strand
ATAAATGAAATGGGAGCGGGTGGCACGCCTGCCACGAGATACAGGAAATGGGATCAGGTTGCACTCCTGCAACAAGATGTGAAAAGAAAGTGAAATCTGCCTTTGTTTTCCTTATTCTTGTTAGTGGTTGGATTTTGATTCCTTTATAGTTCTCTTGATATTCTGTTTTATCTGTTTTCCCTGAAGCATATTTCTCCTTCCCATCTTTATTTGTTTATTTTGCTTTACTTTACGCTGTATATTATATTACTACACAGGTTTATTTGGTAGTCTGGTCCTAGCTTCGTCACTACTTCGTCGAGGTTTGGCTAGACACTTACCAGGACATGGGGCTGGTTGTGCTGATACTACACTCTGCACTATGTGCAAATCCTGGAGCAGCTTTTGGACCGTAGTGTGGAGGCTACCTTCAGTCCACGCGGAGATCCAAGGTAGACCTGCAGGCGTCCGCAGACCCTGGCGTCGCCTCAATTCCTATTTCCTATTTCATTTTCCTTTTATTCAGAAACAATGTATTGTCATTTTCTTCAGACTTTGTATGTAGTAATCTCTTAGACAGTCTGTGACACTATGACACCAGGTTTTGGGCGGTTAAGGCTTAAGTAATTATAATAGATGTATTTTTCATAAATCTTATTGTTGTCTTCCGCTTAAATTTGAATTCCCGCTGTTACCACGTTATCGTCTTATATTTGTTAAAAGAAATAATTGGTTAATGAAGTAATTAGATTAAAGGTTTGGCTTGTCTAGCTCATATTAGTAGGCGCCATCATGACTCCCGAGGGTGGGAAATCCGGGTCGTGACAAGTTAGTATCAGAGCTCTAGGTTACATGGGTCTCACAGTTCACAGACAAGCTTAGTAGAGTCTGAGGGATCGGTACGAAAACGTCTGTATTTATCCCCTAGAGGCTATAGAGTTAGGAAGAACTTCATATTTATTCTTTCCTATCGTGCGGTTTGGTTCCTCAATGCTAATTGAATTTCTGCTCTGTTCTTTCGCAGATAACGAGAACACACACTTCCTCATCCACTAACCAGCAGCTCGAGCCCCTAGTAGCAGCTTCCACGAGGGGCAGAGGGCGAGGCCGAGTCCGTGCTAGAGGGCGAGGTAGGGGCAGAGCTCAGCCCCGAGCAGCAGCACCAGCGACGGAGCCTCAAGTTGATTTTGATGATGAGGTTCCGACCCCAGCAGTTTCGGTGGGCCCAGCTTAGGTCCCAGAGGGGTATATTGCTACCCTAGTTCTTTAGGATGCTCTAGTCTGACTAGTGGGCCTTATGGAGAGTGTCACCCAGGTAGGTTTGCTTCCTGTAGCACCAGCCGTCTCTCAGGCTGGAGGAGGAGCCCAAACTCCTGCTACTCGTACTCCGGAGCAAGTAGCTCCCCAGATTCAGACTCCAACGGTTCAGCCAGTTGGAGCAGTTCAGCCAGGTATGGTAGCTCCAGACCGATGATGGAGCAACTATGTCTGCCGATGCTTTGTGGAGGCTGGATAGGTTCACCAAGCTCTTCACTACTACTTTCAGTGGTGCATCTACTGAGGATCCCCAGGATTATCAGGACAGCTGTCACGAGGTTCTCAGGAACATGGGGATAGTTGAGACCAATGGGGTCGATTTTGCTACTTTTCGCTTGTCTGGATCCGCCAAGACTTGGTGGAGGGATTTTTGTTTGGCTAGACCAGCCGGATCGCCAGCTTTGACTTGGGAACAGTTTACTCAGCTATTTCTGGAGAAGTTTCTCCCCATCACTCTAAGAGATGCCTATCGGAGACAGCTTGAGCGTCTCCAGCAGGGCTCTATGACTGCTACCTAGTATGATACTAGATTCATCGACTTGGCTCGTCATGCTCTTGTCATACTTCTTACCAATAGAGAGAGGGTGAGGAGGTTTATTAATGGTCTTATTCAGCCGATTCGTCTTCAAATGGCTAGAGAGACTAGGAGTGAGATATCTTTCCAGGAGGCGGCCAATGTGGCCCGGAGAGATGAGATGGTTCTGTCACAGGAGGTGGTCATGGGTCGGACAAGAGACCTCGTCATTCAGGTAGATTCAGTGGTACCTCATCTGTAGGTAGATATTCATACGGTAGGGGCCATCCTCCCAGGCCTTTCTAGTCAGCACTTTAGGTTTCTCACGGTGCTTCAAGTGGCCATGGTTCTCAGATGCAGTATTCTGATCATTAGTCCTACAGTGCACCACTAGCTCCTATCGGTGCACCTCAGCTTCAAAGTTTCCAGGGTCGTCAGCCACAGCAGACGAGGTCTTGTTTTACTTGTGGCGACACGAGGCACATTGCTAGGTATTGCCCTCGAGCATCGAGCAGTTCTCCGCATCAGGGTTCCCGTGCCATGGTTTAGGCACCAGATGTTCCACAGCCCGCCCAGCCAGCTAGAGGTGGGGGTAGAGGTGCTAGAGGTGGAGGTAGAGGTATTAGAGGTGGAGCTCAAGCAGCTAGAGGTGGAGGCCAGCCAGCAGCAGGTCATCCTAGAGATGTAGTTCAGGGCGGTGGAGCCCAGCCCCAATGTTATGCTCTTCCAGCCATGCCCGAGGCTGAGGATTCCGATGCAGTTATTACAGGTACGGTTCTGGTTTGTGATAGAGATGCTTTAGTGTTATTTGATCTAGGGTCTACGTACTCGTATGTGTCCTCTTATTTTGCACCATATCTGGTCATTCCTAGTGATTCTTTGAGAGATCTTGTTTATGTGAACACTGGTGGGTGATTCTATTGTGGTAGATCGAGTCCATCATTCATGTATAGTTGTGATTGGGGGTTTTGAGACTCGTGTAGATTTGTTGCTTCTATACATGGTTGATTTCGGTGTTATACTGGGAATGGACTGGTTATCACCTTACCACGCTATCTTGGACTGTCATGCCAAGACTGTGACCTTAGCTTTACTGGGTTTGCCTCGTTTAGAGTGGAGAGGGACTCCTGGTCATTCTACCCGTAGTGTTATCTCTTATGTGAAGGCTCGGCGCATGGTCGAGAAAGGGTGTTTGGCCTATTTGGCATATGTTCGTGATTCTAGTGCTGAGGTTCCTTCTATTGATTCATTGTCCGTTGTTCGTGAGTTTCCTGAGGTATTCTTTTCAGACTTGCCGGGTATGCCGCCCGACAGGGATATTGACTTTTGCATTAATTTGGCTCCGGGCACTCAACCTATTTCTATCCCGCCGTATTGTATGGCCCCGCCTGAGTTGAAAGAGTTAAAGGAGCAGTTGCAAGACTTGCTTGAGAAGGGTTTCATTAGGCCGAGTGTTTCCCTTTGGGGTGCGCCAGTGTTGTTTGTTAAGAAGAAGGACGGATCGATGAGAATGTGTATTGATTACCGGCAGTTGAACAAGGCTACAATCAATAATAAGTATCCATTGCCGAGGAAGGATGATTTGTTTGATCAGCTTCAGGGTGCCAAGGTATTTTTGAAGATTGACTTGAGATCTGGCTACTATCAGTTGACGATTAGGGCATTCAATGTCTCTAAGATAGCTTTCCGCACTCGGTACGGGCATTATGAGTTCTTGGTTATGTCATTCGGGTTGACAAATTCCCCAGCAGCTTTCATGGATCTGATGAACAGAGTGTTCAGACCTTATTTGGATTCGTTCGTGATAGTCTTTATTGATGATATTTTGATATATTCCCGCAGCCGGAAGGAGCACGAGCAACATCTTAGAGTGGTTCTTCAGACCTTGAGGGATAGTCAGTTATATGCTAAGTTCTCAAAGTGTGAGCTCTGGTTGAGTTTAGTTGCATTCCTGGGTCATGTTGTATCAGCGGAGGGTATTCAAGTTGATCCGAAGAAGATTGAGGAAGTCAAGAACTGGCCTAGACCAGCATCAGCTACAGAGATTTAGAGTTTCTTGGGATTGGCAGGCTACTATCGTCGGTTCGTGGAGGGGTTTTCATCTATCGCATCCCCCATGACTAGGTTGACCCAGAAGGGTGCCCCGTTCAGATGGTCGGATGAGTGTGAGGCGAGCTTTTAGAAGCTCAATACAGCTCTGACTACGGTACCGGTGTTGGTTTTGCCCATAGGTTCAGGGCCTTATACAGTCTACTGTGATGCATCTCGTATTGGACTCGGTGTAGTGTTGATACAGGATGGCAAGGTCATTGTCTATGCTTCGCGACAGTTGAAGATTCATGAGAAGAACTATCCAGTTCATGATTTAGAGTTGACAGCCATTGTTCACGCATTGAAGATTTGGAGACATTATCTCTATGGCATGGCATGTGAGGTGTTCACAGATCACAAGAGTCTTTAGTATTTGTTCAAGCAAAAGGAGTTGAATTTGAGGTAGAGTTGGTGGTTGGAGTTGTTGAAAGATTATGATATCACCATCTTATATCATCCGGGAAAGGCCAATGTGGTGGCTGATGCTTTGAGTAGGAAGTCAGCCAGTATGGACAGTCTTGCTTATATTTTGGTCGGTGAGAGACCACTTGCTTTGGATGTTCAGGCTTTGGCCAATCAGTTCGTGAGGTTGGATGTTTCTTAGCCCAGTCGTATGTTAGCTTGCACGTTCACTCGTTCTTCTTTATTGGAGCATATTCGTGATCGACAGTATGATGATCCCCATTTGTGTGTGCTTAGAGACACAGTGCAACACGTAGGTGCCAAGTAGGTTACCTTAGGTGATGATGGAGTTTTGAAATTGCAGGGTCGAGTTTGTGTGCCTAATGTGGATGGGCTCTGAGAGTTGATTTTAGAGGAGGCCCATAGTTTCAGGTACTCTATTCATCTGGGCGCCGCTAAGATGTATCAGGATTTGCGGCAGCATTATTAGTAGAGAAGAATGAAGAAGGACATCGTTGCATATGTGGCTTGGTGTTTGAATCGTCAGCAGGTCAAGTATAAGCATCAAAGGCCTGGTGGTTTGTTCCAGAAGATTGAGATTCCTATTTGGAAGTGGGAGCGGATCACTATGGACTTTGTTGTTGGACTCCCACCGACTCAGAGGAAGTTCGATGCAGTGTGGGTTATTGTTGATAGGCTGACCAAGTCAGCGCATTTCATTCCTGTGGCAATCTCTTATTCTTCTGAGAGGTTAGCTGAGATCTATATCCGGGAGATTGTTCGTCTTCATGGTGTGTCCGGATCTATCATCTAGGATCGAGGTACGCAGTTTACCTCCCATTTCTGGAGAGCAGTTCAGCGAGAGTCGGGCACGCGGGTTGAGTTGAGCACAACATTTCATCCTTAGACGGACCGGCAGTCCGAGCGGACCATTCAAATTTTGGAGGATATGCTCCGAGCTTTTATCATTGACTTTAGAGGCTCGTGGGATCAGTTTTTGCCTTTAGAAGAGTTTGCCTATAACAACAGCTACCAGTCGAGTATCTAGATGGCTCCTTATGAGGCTATATATGGTAGGCGGTGTCGGTCTCCGGTTGGATGGTTTGCGCCGGTAGAGGCTCGGTTGTTGGGTACGAATCTGGTTCAGGATGCTTTGGACAAGGCTAGGATTATTCAAGATAGGCTTCGTACAGCTCAGTCCAGGCAAAAGAGTTATACCGACCGCAAGGTTCGAGATTTGGCATTCATGGTCGGTGAGCGGGTATTGCTTCGAGTGTCGCCCATGAAGGGCGTGATAAGATTTGGGAAGAAGGGCAAGCTTAGCCCTAGGTTCATTGGCCGATTTGAGATTCTTAATCGAGTGAGAGAGGTGGCTTATAGACTTGCGTTGCTGCCGAGTTTATTAACCGTGCATCCAATGTTTCATGTGTCCATGCTTCGGAAGTATCACGGCGATCCATCCTACGTGTTATATATCAGCACTTTCCAGCTGGACAAGGACTTGTCTTATGAGGAGGAGCCGTTAGCTATTCTAGACCGGCAGGTTTGTCAATTGAGATCGAAGAGCTTTCCTTCTATTCGTGTTCCGTGGAGAAGTCAGCCCGCTGAGGCATCGACTGGGAGTCCGAGTCCGATATGCGGAGCCGTTATCCCCATCCTTTTCCCAACTTAGGTACTTCCTTCTTATGTCCGTTCGAGGACGAACGGTTGTTTTAGAGGTGGAGAATGTGATGACCCAAAAGGTCATCACTTGTATTGCAAGTGCATTCAGTGTTCCGAGGCCTAAAAACCTCCCTTTTACCCCACCTTAATTTGCGTGCGTGGTCTAGACCTATATTCGGAAAGCCTTCTATGTGAAAATAAGAGAAATAGAAATTCTAGAGTTAAAATTTGATTATGGTTGACTTTGGTCAACATTTTGAGCAAACGGACCTAGATCCATGTTCCGATGATCCCGGGAGGTCCGTAGTAAAATATGGGACTTGGGCGTATGCCGGAAATGAATTCCGTGGTCCCAAGCCTTAGAAATCAATTTTTGAAAGAAATTATTTTACTGAATTATCTAAGAAATAAAGAAAAGAATTAATGTTTGAAACCATTGTTATCTGGCCCGTATTTTGGTTCCGGAGTCCGGTACAAACTTGTTATAGTATTTGAAAGATAATTGTGAAATTTTGTGAAAAACGGAGTTTATTTGACGTGAGTTGGACTTCCAGTTGGAGAGTTATGAACTTTGAGAGTTCTTGATGAAAATGTTGAGTTTTGAGGTTTAATTCATGATTTTACATGTTATTTTGATGATGTGATCGCACGAGTAGGTCCATATGATGTTTTTGAGTTAGTATGCACACTTGGTTTGGAGTTCCGAGGGCTCGGGTTAGTTTCGGGTAGGTTCCGGGATGTCTTAGGCTTAAAAACATAGTTGTTGCAGGTTCAGAGAAGTGGAAGGCCTCTGAACAGACCAGTGCGGTCTGCACAAAAAAGAATGCTGTCGTGGAGGGGCTTGTGCGGCCCAACTGGATTTTGTGCGGACCGCAGTGAGGGCTTTGCGGCCGCACTAGATTCTGTGTGATCTGCGGTGAAGAACATTTCACTGGTCCGACTTCAGTAGCCTATATCTTTTGATCTACAAGAAATTTTGAGATAATTCAAAAACAAAAGTTATAGCCCTTCGTGTCTAGTTTCCAGTAACGTAAAGAAATCATAATTTGGACATCTGTAGAGAAGGTTATGACCAAAATACTAAAGCATGTCACTGCAGTCCACATGGGAGCTGTGCGGCCGCAGTTGATTTAGTGCGGTCCGCATAGGGCAGCTGAAAGTAGTATATTAAGACGGGATTTTCAGTTATTTTTCATTTTTCAAAACCCCAAAAACATAAGAGGCGATTTGTCAAATAACATTTCTTCTTTAAAACATTGGTAAATGATTTTTAACTCATTTTCTTCACGCCTTAACATCTTTTAACATGATTTCAACTCAAAATCAATGATTTTCATGGGGGAAAATTGGGTGTTTTGGGTAGAACCTAGTGTCACACCTCCTTTTTCCGCCCCGCGAGGGTACAAGGAGTTTTTTCCAATTAAAGGACAGTCGAAACGAGATTTGTTTATTTATTTCAGAGTCGCCACTTGGGAGATTTAGGGTGTCCCAAGTCACCAGTTTAATCCCGAATCTAGGAAAAGAATGACTCTGTATTACAGTCCGCGAACCAGAAATCCGGATAAGGAATTTTGTTAACCCGGGAGAAGGTGTTAGGCATTCCCGAGTTCCGTGGTTCTAGCACGGTCGCTCAACTGTTATATTTGGCTTGACTATCTGATATAATACGTATTATAAACTTATGTGCAAATTTAACTTTTAAAAACCTCTTTTATCATTATTTATTTTATACAAAATTGCAACGTCGTGAAAACGCATCTCGAGCCATGCCACAACCAGTGCACGCGTGATTTGTTGACGCATTTTGACTTCGTCAAGATCGTGATTTGGGTTACATAAATGTACACCTGGTATTGCCAATATAAGAAGAAGAAAGTCAGCCACGCAGTAATAACAATACAGCACAGCAACAAAAGTCCAATAGCAGTAACAACCCAGGAACAGAGTTTGCAAACCGGTGGAGTATTAATCTCAAAACAAAAGCTTCAAGCTTTGATGAAAAACAATTAGTTCTGATTTCAAACAATGAAAGAAAGCAAAAGATTTTTTTTTAGTTTTTTTTTTTGAAAGTTTAAATATTTTTCGGAATTTTCTCTCTCTTAAATGTTCAGCCTTTTTTTTTTCTCTCTCTTATTTTCTTGCTGTTCAGATTCGTTCTTTCTCTTCTGTATTCTCTCGTATCTCCTCTGTGTCTTGTGTTCAAGACTCCCTATATATAATCCCAACCCTTTAATCAATTAAAATCAATCCATTTTCTCTACCAAACCCATTATCTTCCCACTTATCCCCATTACATTAAATAAATATATCACACCACCCCATTATTTTTTGTCCCCCATGCCTAACATAAATAAATACAAGATTCCTCCCCACTAAATTTTGTCTTGTCCCCCCTTTATATTAAACAACTATATCACAACCCACCCCATTACATTTTGTCCCCCATGCTTCATATAAACAAATACAAAATGTACAATTCCTAAACTACCCCTCCGACCTTATTGCAAATTACTATTTTACCCCCGAACATACTACAAATTACCAAACTACCCCATCAGCTATAACAATCAATTAATCAAACTTAACCAAAATATAGACAATATGATCAATTTCTAACAATGTTTAAACAACAAATCACATGAACATGATTTCTTCAATATTTCAACAACAAATCACATGAACACAAATTGAACAACAAAGAACAACTAAAATTTGATTGAACAATATTTTTTAGCAACAAACAATCCTATTTTCAGATTCAACAACAACAATCAAACAAGTATATTTAGATTTCCAAATTCAATAATATTGAACTTAAAATCAACTCTAACAACATCACAACAAACAATTCCTATATTAAACTTAAACAAGATTATGAGACAAATTCAAGAAATAATCATAAGTGATAAACAAGAAATCAAACTATATAAATTTCGGATTCAAGATCAACCAAACAAAGTATGAACATGAATGAAAATATTTTAAACAACAAACATGATGGATTCAAACGATTAAATCAATATATTTCCCTTAACACAACTAAATTCTTTTAGACAAATAACAAGATCGACGAAGAAACAATTATGAACTTAAGCTTGAACTTAACAATATTAACAATTTCTAAAAATACATAAACACATGAAACAAATTGAAGAAATAATCAATTAAATTTCAATTTGAATCTAACAAACATTAAACTAACAAATATTCACTTAAACAATAATACAAACATGAAATAAACATGAAAAATAACTAATTAACTTCCATTTGAAATCTGAAAATTAATTCAACAAAAATACATGAACATGAACAAAACCAAAAATCAAATATCTAACCATAGACATGAACAAAACAAACATTTGCCGATTTTAGATTCGAAAATATCAAAACAAAATACGGACAAAATAAAACTCAAAAATTACTAACCGGAGATGAACAACGACGAATTCGATTGTATGGACTGTTTCGACAAACCTCGAATGGGAATAAATCTGTCCGGACTCAACGACGAACTCAACGACGAACTCACCTTCCTTGTAAACTTGACGAACTCAAAACTACGCTCGACGACCTTGACTAAAACTCGACCAAACGAAATGGTTGAATCTTGTTTTGGGACTGAAGGCGACGAGAAGAAGATGAAGAAGGCGTTGGATGTAGCAACTGCTACAGTGACGACGGAGCAGTGACAGCAGCCATGGCGGACTGCTTGTCGTCGTTCATGGTGAAGCAGCTCGAGCTTGAAACGGTAGGGGAGATCGATGTACAGTAGCAGTCGACGCAGCAGCGCGAGCAGTCGACGCAGCAGCGTGGAGAAGATGGCGACGGGGTTGTGACTGAGTTTGGGCGCCATGGACGTGAAGCAAACGACGAAGAGCTGGATCTTGGAAGGAAACAAAAGCAGCGGGACAAAGCCGACGGGGAGGTCGCCGGACAGCTGCTCGTCATTGAGGAAATGCCATGGTAGCCATGTCCATGCCGAAGCTGGAGCAACGACATCCGTTCGGAGCAGCCATGGCTGCTCGTCGTAGCTGGACGCGGGCAGCAGGAAGGTAGTCGACGCAGAGGTCGTTCACGATGCAATTCGGAGAAAATGAAGCATTTGGATGGCGAAGCTAAGGGCAGCCATGGATGAGCCTGAAGTTTTGAAGGTTTGGAGAAGAATCCATGGGAGGTGTTCTTGTGTTTTTGGGAAGAAGAAACCAAAGGGTGTGGGGGGCGGACCATTTTTTAGGTTTTTTAGGGTTTTTTTTTCTTTTTGTTTTTCTTTTTTGTGTTTTGAATGGAGAGGGGTGTTGGGTTAATGGGTTAATGGGTTAATGGGGCGGACCGGGTCGACCCAGTCTGAAGTGGACTGGGTCGTGGGGAAGATTGGGCAATTATTTGGGCCTGAGGTTGAAATTTGAAGAAGTGGCCCAATCTGATTTATCTTTGTATTTTTATTATCTTTTCTTCTTTTATTTTTCTAAAACTAAATTATAAAAGTACTTAAATTATTATTAAGAACTAAATTAAGTTATAAAAGCGCAAATTAACTCCCAATAACAATTAACACACAATTAAGTAATAATTAAGCATAAAATTGTTCATTTGGACATTAAATGCTAAAAATGCAAAAGATGCCTATTTTTTGTAATTTTTAATTTTTGTAAAACTAATTTAATTACTAACAATTGTAGAATTAAATCCTACATGCAAAATGCGACATATTTTTATATTTTTTATTAATTTAACAAATAAGCAAACACAAACAAATACAAATAATTATCCAAAAATATCACAAAAATACTCAAAATTGCACACCAAGGAAAATCATTTTATTTTGCATTTTTGGGAGTATTTCTCATATAGGGCAAAAATCACGTGCTTACAGCTGCCCCTCTTTGCCCGAAGACACGAAGGGTTTTCGCGCAAAGATAAAGCGAGCGATTTTTGCCCATCCGAGTACTCCGTGTGAAGCATTTTTTTTAAAAAGATTTAACCGAACCTTTGCTTCAAAGGTTTCCTACATATCCCTGGCTAAAGGGGAATCAGGTTAATGTAAGTCGGGAAGCTTTGGTAGCTGGGACTACCGTGGGACTGCAATGTTACTGTTGTTGCATGCTGTTATCACTGCTTACCGATCTCCTTGTTAAACCGTGCTTAAAATAAAACAAGAAGCTAGGCTAGACTGAAATTTGTTCTTGTTGCCTTGCTTTCTTGTCGGCTTGTGTTTCCTCCGGTGGTTTTCTTCCTTGAATTTTGGAATGATACTGGCCCTTTGCTTTTCTGAATACCAGTTTTCATCATTTTGCTCGGTCCGCTGGGGACATGGCTTTCTTCATTAAGCTTTTTAGCGGTTCCTCTAGTGGGTACAGCTCTCTTCATCAGATTTGTTATGCTGGGCATGATTTAATGTTCACAAGCCGCTTCTTTCAAGACGCGTCTTTTCTTCCCTTTGACTTATGCGCTTGAATTTGTGTTGGGACCTCTTGTTGCCACCTTCTGTTTTATTGTCTTCTGACTTGATCTCGAAATGTATGCCTCTGTTCTATGGGCGGGCTCCCAACTTTAATACTTGAAAATTAATGCTGAATGTGTTCCTCTGTTATATGGGCGGGCTCCCAACTTCAACACTTGAAATAAAAAGACTGAAATGTATGCCTCTGTTATCTGGGCGGGCTCCCAACTTCAACGCTTGAAATATAAAGACTGAAATGTATTCCTCTGTTCTATGGGCGGGCTCCCAACTTCAATGCTTGAAATATAAACATTGAAATATATTCCTCTGTTCTATGGGCGGGCTCCCAACTTCAACACTTGAAATGAAAAGACTGAATGTATGCCTCTGTTATCTGGGCGGGCTCCCAACTTCAACGCTTGGAATGTAAAGACTGAAATGTATGCCTCTGTTATCTGGGCGGGCTCCCAACTTCAACACTTGAAATGTAAAGACTGAAATGTATGCCTCTGTTATCTGGGCGGGCTCCCAACTTCAATGCTTGAAATATAAAGACTGAAATATATTCCTCTGTTCTATGGGTGGGCTCCCAACTTCAACACTTGAAATGAAAAGACTGAATGTATGCCTCTGTTATCTGGGCGGGCTCCCAACTTCAACGCTTGGAATGTAAAGACTGAAATGTATGCCTCTGTTATCTGGGCGGGCTCCCAACTTCAATGCTTGAAATGAAAAGACTGAAATGTATTCCTCTGTTATCTGGGCGGGCTCCCAACTTCAACTCTTGAAATGTAAAGACTGAAATGTATGCCTCTGTTATCTGGGCGGGCTCCCAATTGCTAACTTTGAAATGGAATATCTCTATTCTCCAGGCAGACTCCTGACTTTTAAATTTAAATTGTGTGTCTCTGTTCTTCAGGCGGACTCCTGACATCAAACTTGAAAAGTATGTCTCTGTTCTCCAGGCGGACTCCTGATTGCTAAATTTGAAATTGAATATCTCTATTCTCCAGGCGGACTCTTGATTTTTGAAATTTAAACTGTATGTCTCCATTCTTCAGGCGGACTCCTGACATCAAACTTGAAAAGTATGTCTCTGTTCTCCAGGCGGACTCCTGATTGCTAAATTTAAAATTTGAATGTCTCTATTCTCCAGGCGGACTCCTGACTTTTAAAATTTAAACTGTATGTCTCCATTCTTCAGGCGGACTCCTGACATCAAACTTGAAAAGTATGTCTCTGTTCTCCAAGCGGACTCCTGATTGCTAAATTTAAAATTTGAATGTCTCTATTCTCTAGGCGGACTCCTGACTTTTAAAATTTAAACTGTATGTCTACGTTCTTCAGGTGGACTCCTGACGTCAAACTTGAAAAATACGTCTCTGTTCTCCAGGAGGACTCCTTACAACTTGCATTTATCCTGATTAGTGCTTGTTTTTCCTTCCTGGAGAATTCCTCTTCAACAACTAACTTTTCTCCCCCTGCTCAATCAAAGAAAATTTCGTCAGTTTAAAACGGTGGTTAGTTGATGGCATTCTTGCTGAAAAATCCTTCCACTGCCTTGCTTTGTGTTGACTAATTTCCACGCACTGACCCTGAACCGCTTGACTTTCTGACCAACTTTTAAATTTCCCAACCTCTGGCGACCTAAATGTTTTACACCCCTGCTGTTATTTCACTTTTCTGACCTTTTTGTTTGAGCTTCCGCCTTTCCCACGACATTCCCCAATCATTTCATCGATGAAACTTCCGTTAATTCCCTGTATTCCACTTGACATCAAGTTATTTTTGACATGCTCTGACCACGTTGTGCTTTACAATTCTAGAAGCTGGTAGTGAACTTTGAAGTCCTTTCTGCTTGCATTGAACAAAACTGGCACTGAAACATCTCAGCTAGATAAAACCCTCAAAATAAAATGAAATGCCGTGATTCTTGAGTTAAGGATAAGAAGAATCCAAAACCAGATGACTGTTTGAAAAGAGAAGGAAAAGAAACTTATCTGAGCGAGACAAACTAGTACCAATGGTCATGACATGCATTTTGGATTAATCAGCCCAATCTGTCCAACCAAACAAACTCTCAATTGTCGTACCTCATTGCCCAGAACTTCCATCACTTGTTTGATTTATCCAGACCTTAACCTTGTTTCCCTGCGGTACCGCGAAACGGTTTCTATCAACAGACCTTTCTCAGTTTTCCATTTCTTATCTCACCTTCGCCTTGAGGTGCCCGTAAAGGTTTTCACCAACAAGACTCTCTCATTTATTTTTCTCTCAGCTCCCGTCGCCTTACGGTGCCCGTGAGGGTTTTCACCCATAAGACTCTCTCATTTATTTTTGTTCTTCTTGCTCGAACCAGAGTGTTGCCCCTGTCGTGGGTTATTCCTACCTGTTCATCTTGGCATTTCTCAAAACTGATCATAAGGTCTTTCTTTGGACCGTAATGTAGGCTTTTGGATTGAGTTAGAAAGAAAAGTATAAAAGGCTCAAAACAATTCAAATGGGTTCAAATTACAACTTTCGGAATCCCACTTTCATAACAATCACCACTTCTGCCCCAGTTTCTTGCTTGGGGATTTTTGGATTTCTATTTGGTATGACTAAACCTCGGAGTAAGGCTGCCTACGTACCCTTTCGGGATCAAGTCAAACGTAGTTCACTTCATCGAGACTACGTTGTTATGTTTCTCTTCTTTCCTTTTTTTTTCTTCACTTTTCTTTCTTTTCTTTTTCTTCTTTTCTTTTTCTTTTTCTTTTCTTCTTCTTTTTTTTTCTTTCCTTCTTTTCTTTATGTTCGGCACTTGTGTTCTCTGATAGTGCCGCTGATTTCGAAAGAGGTGTATGAAAAATAAGTAAGGCTCGAAGGGGATAACAAGGGATAGGAGTGTTTGAATAGCAGAACAAAATGCCTTCATCATTTCAATCTTTAAGATATGCCAAATACGAACAGATACATTCAGAAAATAAAGAAATCATACATAATATCTCTTGACCGCATCGGAATTGATGGTCATTTCTACACATTTTCCTTCCACATCTGTCAAATACAATGCTCCATTAGACAACACTCTGGTTACTACAAATGGTCCCTGCCAGTTTGGGGCAAATTTTCCTTTTGCCTCAGCCCAATGAGGCAAGATCCGCCTCAGTACTAATTGCCCGACTTCAAATTTCCTTGGACGTACTTTTTTGTTGTATGCTCTTGCCATTCTTCGTTGGTACAGTTGGCCATGACACACTGATGCCAATCTTTTCTCATCGATCAAACTCAACTGCTCAAGACGGCTTTTCACCCATTCATCATCATCGATCTCAGCCTCTGCAATGATTCGCAGAGATGGGATTTCCACTTCTGCGGGTATTACTGCCTCGGTACCATATACCAATGAGTAAGGAGTCGCCCCTACCGAGGTACGCACGGTGGTGCGATATCCTAACAATGCAAAAGGCAATTTCTCGTGCCATTGTCTAGATCCTTCAACCATCTTTCGGAGTATTTTCTTTATGTTCTTATTGGCCGCTTCAACCGCACCATTTGCCTTGGGACGGTACGGAGTAGAGTGCCTGTGAGCAATATTAAACTGCTCACATGTCTCCTTCATCAAATGGCTATTAAGATTAGCCCCATTATCTGTGATGATTACCTTTGGGATCCCAAACCGACAGATGATATTTGCATGCACGAAGTCAACTACAGCCTTCTTGGTCACAGACTTGAATGTCTTCGCTTCCACCCATTTGGTAAAATAATCTATAGCTACCAAGATAAACCTGTGCCCATTTGATGCTGCTGGATCAATTGGCCCAATAACATCCATGCCCCATGCAACAAAAGGCCATGGCGCGGACATCGTATGTAATTCTGATGGTGGAGCATGAATCAAATCTCCATGTATTTGGCATTGATGACACTTACGCACAAAACTGATACAATCTCGCTCCATCGTGAGCCAATAATAACCTGCTCGGAGAATCTTCTTTGCTAGAACATACCCACTCATATGCGGTCCGCAAACTCCGGAATGCACCTCAGTCATGATAGTTGTGGCCTGCCGTGCATCTATACATCTCAACAAACCGAGCTCTGGCGTTCTTTTGTACAGTACTCCTCCACTAAGGAAAAACCCACTTGCCAACCGTCGAATTGTTCTTTTCTGATCACCGGTGGCCTGCGTTGGATACACTCCCGCTTTGATGTACTCTTTGATATCATGGAACCATGGCTCTCCATCGATTTCCTCTTCTATCACATTGCAGTAAGCATGCTGATCACGGACTTGAATCTGCAATGGATCAACATAGGCCTTATCTGGATGGTGCAACATTGACGCCAAAGTAGCCAAAACGTCAGCAACCTCATTATGAATCCTTGGAATGTGTCTGAATTCTATGGCCTGAAAACGCTGGCAAAGCTCATGCAGACACTGCCGATACGGTATAAGCTTCAAGTCCCGTGTTTCCCATTCCCCTTGAATCTGGTGTACCAGTAAGTCCGAGTCACCCATGACCAAGACTTCCCGTACACCCATATCCACAGCTAATCTCAATCCCAATATACACGCCTCATATTCTGCCATGTTGTTTGTACAGTAGAAACGAAGCCGAGCTGTAACAGGGTAATGCTGACCTGTTTCCGAAATAAGTACTGCTCCTATTCCCACACCCTTCATATTTGCAGCCCCATCAAAGAAAAGTTTCCATCCCGACTTCTCAGCTTGTTCTAATTCTTCAATGTGCATTATCTCTTCATCAGGGAAATAAGTTTTCAAAGGCTCATAATCTTCATCAACGGGGTTCTCAGCCAAGTGATCGGCTAATGCCTGTGCTTTCATGGCAGTCCGTGTCACATAGACAATGTCGAACTCTGTAAGTAAGATCTGCCACTTTGCAAGCCTTCCTGTGGGCATGGGTTTCTGGAAAATATACTTCAACGGGTCCAAGCGAGATATAAGGTAAGTGGTGTAAGATGACAAGTAATGTTTCAATTTCTGTGCCACCCAAGTTAGGGCACAACATGTCCTTTCCAGATGAGTATACTTGACCTCGTAAGATGTGAACTTCTTACTGAGATAGTAGATAGCCTGCTCCTTTCTGCCCGTAACATCATGCTGCCCCAGTACACAGCCGAATGAACTGTCCATAACTGTCAGATACAGAATCAAAGGCCTCTCTGGTTCTGGTGGGACCAACACGGGTGGGTTTGACAAATACCCCTTTATCTTATCAAAAGCCTCCTGGCATTCATCAGTCTATTTGACCGCGACATCTTTCTTTAACAATTTGAAAATTGGTTCACACGTTGCCGTGAGCTGAGCAATGAACCTGCTGATATAGTTCAGTCTTCCCAACAAACTCATCACCTCGGTTTTGTTTCTTGGAGGTGGCAACTCCTGAATAGCTTTGATCTTTGACGGGTCTAATTCAATACCCCTCCGGCTAACTATAAATCCCAACAACTTCCCAGATGGCACCCCGAAAGCACATTTCGCAGGATTGAGCTTAAGATTGTACCTGCGAAGCCTTTGAAAGAATTTTCTCAAATCTCTGACATGGTCGGATTGCTGTCTAGACTTCACGATCACATCATCCACGTATACCTCGATTTCTTTATGTATCATATCATGGAAGATAGTTGTCATGGCCCTCATATAAGTTGCCCCAACATTTTTCAAACTAAACGACATGAACCGATAACAATACGTTCCCCACGGCGTGATGAATGCCGTCTTTTCTACATCTTCCTTGTCCATTAGAATCTGATGATAACCCACATAACAATCCACAAAAGAGCCAATATCATGTTTGGCACAATTGTCGATCAGTATATGGATGTTGGGCAGTGGGAAATTATCTTTTGGGCTTGCCTTGTTAAGGTCTCGATAATCGATGCACACCCTGGTCTTGCCATCTTTCTTTGGCACAGGCACGACATTGGCTAACCAAGTGGGGTACCGTGTAACCTGAATGACCCTTGCCTCAAACTGCTTGGTGATCTCTTCTTTGATCTTCACACTTATGTCTGTTTTGAACTTTCTCAACTTCTGCTTGACAGGGAGGAGTGCTGGATCAGTGGGCAATTTATGAACCACCAAATCGGTGCTTAGACCCGGCATATCATCATATGACCATGCAAAAACGTCTTTGTACTCATGCAATACTTTAATTATCTCCTCCTTGAGTTGTGGCTCCAAATGAACACTTATTTTAGTTTCCCGTACATTGTCTTGGTCCCCTAGATTAACTGCTTCTGTGTCATTTAGGTTAGGTTTGGGTTTTTCTTCAAAGTGACTTAATTCTTTACTAATTTCCTCATAAGCTTCATCATTATTACAATCCATCCCATCATCACACTCGATCTCTTGTATTATTACTTCTGAACTAGATTGGCTTTTAAAACTGGGCCGAAGATTCCTCATGCATGTCATGTCATTGATATCAGCATAAAAAGAACTGTACAAAGAAAAGAAAAGAAAATGGAAAGAGAATTAGGGACGAAGAAAATTGCATTTCATTAAATGTAAAGACAACAAGGTTTTAACTCATCCAAACGGACGGAACATAACAAACGGCTTACAAACCCTGGAATAATCCAGGTGACAAAAAGGAAAACAAAACCCACTACCACGACTCCCTCCGAACTGGAAGAGGAGTAGCTTCCCAATTGTTGATGTTAGCACGTGGTCCGATGTACTGTATGTCTGCTCTGCTTGACCCTTCCCCGGCCTCAACCATGTTTACTTCAGCAAATATTTTCTCAAACACCTTATCCAAATTCCCATCCGCCTCAATTAACGAACCTGGCATCTTTGCCAATGACTGTTTCTTAATACTTGGTCTGACGAAGGACCTGGACAATCGAGGAATTGGTTTAGGGAGCACCCAAGCTTTCTTCTTCAATTTACGGGCCTTTCTGACATCTGCCGCTGTTGGTTTGAACCCTAACCCGAAGGTGTCCAGATTTTTAGGCAAAGACACAGGTTGAGTAATGCCCTACAGTTCAACCCCCAAACCCTTCCCGGGCACGAACCCGTTATTCAACATTTCTGACACTACCATGACGGTCGCAGCTGACACCCTGGGACATGGTATGCTTTTACCCTCAAGCACCCTGCTCACCGGAACCGTGTCGAGGATCTGATACACCCATGGCCCCTTATCATCTTCGGTCTCTATAAAGGGTACAATGACATCATTCATGGCGCATGTGGGATCTTCCCCATGTAACACAATTTCTTGTCTGTCCCACTCGAATTTGATCATTTGGTGCAATGTGGAGGGCACGGCTTTTGCCGCATGAATCCACGGTCGACCCAACAAAAGATTATAGGATACTGTAGCATCCAACACCTGAAATTCCATCGTGAACTCGACTGGGCCAATAGTCAATTCGAGTACAATATCCCCTACCGTGTTTGTTCCCCCTCCATCGAACCCTCGAACACAAATGCTATTTTTGCGGATTCTATCCTCATCAATCTTTAACTTGTTCAATGTGGATAACGTGCAAATATTAGCGCTTGACCCGTTATCGATTAGTGCCCGAGTAACCATTGAACCTTCACATTTGACCATCAAATAGAGAGCCTTGTTGTGTTCTGTGCCTTCCATAGGCAATTCATCATCAGAAAATGCTACCCTGTTCACTTCAAAGATCTTGTCGGCAATTATCTCTAAATGGCTTACTGAAATTTTGTCAGGCACATGAGCCTCATTCAATATCTTCATTAAAGCTCGGCAATGCTCATCAGAGTGAATTAATAATGACAACAACGAGATTTGGGCCGGTGTTTTTCTCAGTTGCTCAACAATGGAATAATCTTGTCCTTTCATCTTTTTTAGAAACTCTTCTGCCTCTTCTTCCGTTACAGCTTTTTTAACTGGCACTGGATCGTCTTTTGCGCCCTTAGCTTTTCTCAACTCTTCAGGGGTGAAACAACGTCCCGACCGGGTCAGTCCCTGTGCTTCACAACTTTATTCCTCAATTTCCTTTCCTTTGTATGTCACCACTACTTTGTCATATTTCTAGGGTATGGCTTTGCTATCAACCATGGGTAACTGGACTACCGGTTTTATGACAACCGGTTCTACATAGACTCCCTTCACAACCACCACGGGCGCGGATACTGACCTTGGTACCACTATCTTGACTGGCTCCTGCTTTTTCTCGGCCGCAAACGGTCCCTTTCCCATTACTAGCACTGGCTTGTCTTTTATTGCTTTCAACTGAACCACTGGCCTTGCACTCACTGTCTTTTCTTTGGTTTCCGTAGAACGAATCACCATAACCACCTACGAAGGTTTCTTAGGCTCTGCCCCCTTATGTATCAGTTCGATCATGTTAGCCTCATAATGTGCTGGTAACGGATTTTGATTGATGTTCGGGGCCTCTGGAGCCTGTACCTCAATACGGCGATTATCAATGAGCTCTTGGATTGCGTTTTTCAACTTCCAACATTTTTCAGTATCGTGCCCCGGCATCCCTGAGCAATACTCGCAGCTAACAGAGTGGTCCAGGTTTCTGGGAAGAGGATTTGGTGCTTTGGATTCAACTGGGGTCAGCATCCCCAACTGTTTCAATCTGTGGAAGAGAGAAGTGTAAGATTCTCCCAGCGGAGTAAATGTTTTTTTGTTTGGGGCCTTCTCATTTCTAAAAGCTTGGTTTGGGCGGAAGCTGGTTCCTGGTCTGTTAGCCCTAGGAGGTGGATATGTGTTTTGTGGGTGTGGCTGTGTATTTTGGGGACTTGGTGTACGCCATTGCGAGTGCACTGGGGGTTGAGTGTAGGTTTGGGCGTGGTGAATAGAAAAGTGTGGTTCTGGTGGTGGATAATAGTGTTGCGGTGGACCATATGGGGTATATTGATAGTTTGGGTGGTGGGGTCTGGGTTGGTTGTAGTAGAGTGGACGATTATTGTGCCTGGACCAAATATTAGCTTCAACTGTAGCAACTTCTTCTTTCTTCTTCTTCCCTAGCACACCACCAGTACTGCTTTGGATGGCCTGGGTGGTTGCTTTCAACGCCGAGTAGCTCAAGATCTTGTTAGATTTCAATCCTTCTTCAATCATGGCTCCCATCTTTACCACTTCATTAAACGACTTCCCGACAGATGTCACTAGATGACCAAAATAGGTAGGTTCCAATGTTTGCAAGAAGTAATCTACCATCTCACTCTCCCGCATGGGAGGATCAACCCTTGCAGCTTGTTCCCTCCAGCGGAAACCAAACTCTCTAAAACTTTCCCCAGGCTTCTTTTCTAGTTTCAACAATGACAGACGATCAGGGACTATCTCGAGGTTATATTGGAAATGGCCAATGAATGCCTGGGCCAAATCATCCCATGTATACCATCGGCCGGGGTCTTGCCTCGTGTACCATTCTAGTGCTGACCCGCTCAGGCGTTGCCCGAAATATGCTATCAACAACTCATCTTTTCCCCCGGCCCCTCTCATTTTGCTACAGAAACCACGCAGATGGGCTACTGGGTCACCGTGCCCCTCATATAAGTCAAACTTCGGCATTTTAAACCCCGCAGGCAACTGTACATCAGGAAAAGGGCACAAATCTTTGTATGCGACACTAACTTGGTTTCCTAAACCATGCATGTTCCTGAAGGATTGCTCCAGGCTTTTGACTTTACGAATCACCTCCTCTTGTTCTGCATTCTTAACCGGTTTCTCAACTTCTCCCGGGATTTCAAAATGGGGAGAGGAGGTATATGGCTCAGGCGCTTTGAAAGTGGGTTCGGGAGGGTAATATTGGGTGTCGTGAGCTTGGAATAGCGGCTCACTGGATGATCTATGTAGTGGAGCTGGGGGAGGTGCCACAAAGACGGGAACATTTGGTGGAGGAGGGTTTTGAGTGGGAGGTGGAGCTGGGGGAGCGTATGATGTGGTACCATAACCCTGGGCCTGATAAGGGAAAGCTGAAGATGCGTGGGGAGTGATAGGCTCCTGAGCTTGAGCCAAGGGTGGGATGTAAGATGGGTTGGCAGGATATAGTGGTGCTGGGTGTCCCTGCGACCATGCCTGATGCATTTCAGCCATTTGTGCTTTTAATTTCCTCATCTCTTCTTTCATAGCACCCACATCTGTTACCTCAACCTCATTCGAAGGGTCTACGATGCTGATTTCCGAATCCTGCCCTGTCATTTTTACTTGATCTTTCGACCGGGTGTTGTATGGATGAGTTGCCAGAATTGCCAATCAATTAACCACCTGCCTGGTATCACACATTTAGACAACCACTTTGTTAGCGATTAGGTCTTAACAGATTTAACAACCACACGTTGGCATGAATGCACTTATACAGTTATTCCTTTCTATTATGCGTTTGCCCGATTGCATGCGTCATCCCGGCATTTCATTCCTTGTTTCATTTTTCTTCTCCTCGCCTTATCCCTCTCTTGTGCTTTTTCTTTTCTCTCTCTTGTTTTTCCGCTCTTTTCTTTCTTTCTATTTTTCTTGGTTTTCCTTATATTTTCCTTTTCATTCTTTTTGTTTTCTTTTCGGTTATGGTCGAATCCTATGGAGATTGCCTATGTATCGTGACCCCGCACGAATCAAACCAAGCGTAGTTCGTGAAGATAAATGTAAAAATAAGGGTGGAAATAAAATGCTCAACTTTCATTAATAAACAGACTCTTACAAACTCGACATCTTTTGTTTTGGAAAGAAACTAACAAACGTAATCTGAAAGCAAACAAAAACTCTAAGCTGCAAACATACTCAATCCGGACGTACAAAAGACTGACTCGACATGGTAGACACTCAAAGACACGGACTATGCATATTCTAGTGCTTCAAACTTAGGTATCCGCGGGGCGTCGTTCGGCCTCGCCGCGGGTCTAGGATCCAAATCCCTTTCAAGCTGCTCTAACTCATTCATGGTTCGCTTCACATAGATCATCACTGCTGAGATAAAAGTAGTACGGGTCATGTCTTCACAAACCCGGCATCTCCTGACAATAGCATGAGCAATGGCTCTAATCCTGTCTTTTGTTTGCTTCTTTTCTATGAGCAAGCGTCTTATCTGATCGCTGCACGTCTTTAAAGCTCGGGAGTCTTGCAAGTGCTGGTCTTGCAGCTGTTGCACTTCTGCCTCCATTTGGGCTAACAAGTTGTAACAATGTCCGCTTTCAGTTTCGAAGTCTCTAGCCTGCCTAACCGCTCTACCTTCAAGGGCAACTACTTTTCTCTTTAAATTGGCAACAATTTTCTCATTGTCCCTTTTCAACTAATTCAAGTATTGGCGACGCTCTTCGGTTCTTGTCGCCCACTGTGCTTTAAGTTCTGCCATGACATTTTCAGCTTTTCCTAGCTCATCCCGCCATTCTCTGACTTCGCTTTCCAATCTTTTTACCAATTGTTCATCGGATCGGCTCCTCGGTTGCTTATCGATGGTTATCTTCAACTGTCGGACTTGGGCCTTAAGAGCGTCATTTTCTCTGGCTAGTCTATTCTTTTCACCTTGATCCTCGGCAACCTGTACACTGTTCTCGAATTTCAGACTCTCGACTTGTTGCTTTAATTTACCAATCTCAACTCGATAGCTTTCTTCCTTTGCTAACCAATCCCACTGCTCTTGGGACGACTTGGCGAAATCTTCGAGATGAGGTCTTTTAGCCGGTCTCCCATATGCCACGTCACCTCTGAACCATTCGTGATACCCTGGAGCAATTTCCCCTCTGACCCTATCGGACACACAAGTGTTTGCCATCAGATATTGACACTCACTCCAAATTTGACGAACCTCTTCCTCGGGGAATCGACCGTCAGGACTAATTTCGACCACTTGGGTACTCAAATCTTCATCTCTTGGTATTACTTGATATCTACCGAGTTGCCTCAGAACCCGATACGGTGCATAAGGTTGTATGCTTTTGAGTCCCATTAACAAAAAATGCGGTCGGGCTGCTGGCATATATATGACTTCCTCGACAGACAACCATCCAAGCACCCACTGTATCTGGCTAGCCTCGAGGTTCCGAAATAATAATGCCCAAGCTGTGACTCCTTCAGGTAGACCAACCCCTTTGATTCTCGTACAAAATTCCCCTATACAAGTTTTCTCAGCCGAGCCATAACTCAATAACTGAGAGCGCGGGCACAAATGCTCAATCATCCACATTTGTAACAATAAGTTACATCCCTCAAAAAATTTGCCCCCAGCTTTGCACGCAGTGAGAGCTCTGAAGATATCAGCCACAATCATAGGTGCTAAAGTGCTTTTCCCCATGGTTTGCAAAGTACTGACGACGCCTGCTACTTTCAAATCAATATTACCATCTTTCCTTGGGAATATTACGAGACCCAAAAAAGCTACCATAAATGCCACTCGCCTGTGTTCCTCCCATTTTTGTCGGCTATTTCTGCTGCAAAGCTTAAAGTCTGGATTATTGAACCCGCCCACATGGCCATATCTATCATACACGAAGCGGAAACTGCAGAAACCCTTTGCAAAATCTGAGTGATGAACTGTCCGGGGTACTTTCAAGGAATCCAGGAATCGATGTATGGTAATGGCTCTAGGAGCAATCAAGTATTTGAATCTCAATGGAGCTTGGTCACTTCCAATGTACCCCGCTATTTCTTCTATTGTTGGGGTGAGTTCAAAGTCTGAAAAATGAAACACATTATGTGCCGAATCCCAATGGGCGACCAATGCCCTGATGATATCCCCCCGAGGCTGAATGTCTAATAAATCCGGAAGGTCTTTCAAATATTTTCTCACTTCGTCTTGCCCTTCTTTGCCCAAATCATTCCACCACAATTGCAGCTCAAAAGGGATTTTGGTCATTATTGAAAAAGGCTCATTTATTGTCGTGCTCATCCTGCACATTTATTAAAGCGTTTAAGCAAAAGAAAACTTTTATTTAACTCCAAAAACTACTATCTATATTATCGACTCAAAATTAACCCTATATTTCAAATGAAGAACTCAATTCTTAATTCTAATATTTTTAGATAAAAGACCCGATATTGCGACACGGCCTTCCTGCGCCTCAGGGGCGAAAATTTTAAGGCTGTGATGGTCAAAAATCAAAATACGACCAAAGGTGGCTGTTTATGCAAAGTCAGCCCTCCGGTGCCCCGTTTGGGAATATTTGGCTATTTATGACATAACAACATCACCTGACTTATTTATGACTCTTTTTTTATTGTTTTTCAAATTAGGAAATTCAATATTGCAAACACGGCCTTTCAACGTCTCGGGGACTAAGATTTTTAAGGCTGTGTGGGTCAACTGGACCAAATCTTAAATATGACCCAAAAGTGGCTGTTTATGCAAAGTCAGCCTTCCGGCGTCCCCTTCGGGAACATTCGGCTATGTCTTCATAAAACAGTGTCACCCGACTTCTTAGAAATTTGACATATATATTTTTTGCTATTTTTTTTTTGTAAAAGGGAAGTTGGACATCACCCGACTTATTTATGACAAAATTAAAAATCTTGACATGTTTTTTTTTGTTTTTATTTGTTTTTGGCTTTTTTTAGCAAAAGGGGGTTGGACCCGATGAGGGTTGCCTACGTATCTCACATCCGGTGAGAATCAAACCCGCGTAGTTTGGGCAAATTAACCGAACTATTTTAAAACATGACTCTTTTCCATTTTTATTTTTTCCTGGCAAGACAATCTATTTTCCTTTTCTATTTTTGAAAAAGACAAAATAACGATTTTTTTTCCATTTTCAACAAACAATAAAACAATCTATTTTTCCAAAAAAAAATAAAAGACTCTTTATATTTTTTAGTAAAACAAAATAAAATATTTTCCTCTTTTTTTTTCAAAATTTCGGCAGAGTTTCGCCAGTAATTGGTCATTGATTTTTTTTCTAAAATAATCAATTAACTCCCTAACTGATATATTCTTTTTCCCCCTTTTTTTTCTTCAATTTTCCAACATTCCCGAGATTCAGAAACCGGTCAACATGCAAGTTCGAAACAAATATATGTACAGAGCAAGTAGGATGCATCAGAATGGTCTTTTCATTTCAGGTTGCTAGTCCTAGACGGACCCAACCCCTGTGTTGAGTCCCCTAAGTCAAATGCAACGTGATGCAAATAAGCGTTCCTACTAGGGATCCGGCATGAAGTCACGTTATTCTATATTCAAAACCTGGGTCAGTGTACTAGACTGTGTACCCGAGCGGACAACTCGAGTCGAGGAGGGGGCAACTTACCGGGAACCAAAAGGCCATCCGGCTTCGTAACTTGTCCGACCTCTTTCTTATTTCAGGGTATAACACTAACAGAATAGGGAGTCTCAACCAGTAAGCACATCCCCGGAGGTGAAGAGAGAAGGGTTCGGCACAGTTTATATATACAGTCAAATAATATCAAAGCGGTAAAAGCAGCATTTAGCACATTAGGCTCAAACATGTAAAAATCAGATAAAGCCAAATATAACAATTTATCTAAGCTCGAATCTCTAACCCCAAACCAGTGATTCTGGGTTACCACTTTTGTCCCCAGCAGAGTCGCCAGAGCTGTCACACCTCCTTTTTCCGCCCCGCGAGGGTACAAGGAGTTTTTTCCAATTAAAGGACAGTCGAAACGGGATTTGTTTATTTATTTCAGAGTCGCCACTTGGGAGATTTAGGGTGTCCCAAGTCACCAGTTTAATCCCGAATCGAGGAAAAGAATGACTCTGTATTACAGTCCGCGAACCAGAAATCCGGATAAGGAATTCTGTTAACCCGGGAGAAGGTGTTAGGCATTCCCGAGTTCCGTGGTTCTAGCACGGTCGCTCAACTGTTATATTTGGCTTGACTATCTGATATAATACGTATTATAAACTTATGTGCAAATTTAACTTTTAAAAACCGCCGCTTTTATCATTATTTATTTTATACAAAATTGCAACGTCGTGAAAACGCATCTCGAGCCACGCCACAACCAGTGCACGCGTGATTTGTTGACGCATTTTGACTTCGTCAAGATCGTGATTTGGGTTACATAAATGTACACCCGTATTCAAGAAAATAAGAAGAAAGTCAGCCACGCAGTAATAACAATACAGCACAGCAACAAAAGTCCAATAGCAGTAACAACCCAGGAACAGAGTTTGCAAACCGGTGGAGTATTAATCTCAAAACAAAAGCTTCAAGCTTTGATGAAAAACAATTAATTCTGATTTCAAACAATGAAAGAAAGCAAAAGATTTTTTTTTTTAGTTTTTTTTTTTGAAAGTTTAAATATTTTTCGGAATTTTCTTTCTCTTAAATGTTCACCCGTTTTTTTCTCTCTCTTATTTTCTTTCTGTTCAGATTCGTTCTTTCTCTTCTGTATTCTCTCGTATCTCCTCTGTGTCTTGTGTTCAAGACTCCCTATATATAATCCCAACCCTTTAATCAATTAAAATCAATCCATTTTCTCTACCAAACCCATTATCTTCCCACTTATCCCCATTACATTAAATAAATATATCACACCACCCCATTATTTTTTGTCCCCCATGCCTAACATAAATAAATACAAGATTCCTCCCCACTAAATTTTGTCTTGTCCCCCCTTTATATTAAACAACTATATCACAACCCACCCCATTACATTTTGTCCCCCATGCTTCATATAAACAAATACAAAATGTACAATTCCTAAACTACCCCTCCGACCTTATTACAAATTACTATTTTACCCCCGAACGTACTACAAATTACCAAACTACCCCATCAGCTATAACAATCAATTAATCAAACTTAACCAAAATATAGACAATATGATCAATTTCTAACAATGTTTAAACAACAAATCACATGAACATGATTTCTTCAATATTTCAACAACAAATCACATGAACACAAATTGAACAACAAAGAACAACTAAAATTTGATTGAACAATATTTTTTAGCAACAAACAATCCTATTTTCAGATTCAACAACAACAATCAAACAAGTATATTTAGATTTCCAAATTCAATAATATTGAACTTAAAATCAACTCTAACAACATCACAACAAACAATTCCTATATTAAACTTAAACAAGATTATGAGACAAATTCAAGAAATAATCATAAGTGATAAACAAGAAATCAAACTATACAAATTTCGGATTCAAGATCAACCAAACAAAGTATGAACATGAATGAAAATATTTTAAACAACAAACATGATGGATTCAAACGATTAAATCAATATATTTCCCTTAACACAACTAAATTCTTTTAGACAAATAACAAGATCGACGAAGAAACAATTATGAACTTAAGCTTGAACTTAACAATATTAACAATTTCTAAAAATACATAAACACATGAAACAAATTGAAGAAATAGTCAATTAAATTTCAATTTGAATCTAACAAACATTAAACTAACAAATATTCACTTAAACAATAATACAAACATGAAATAAACATGAAAAATAACTAATTAACTTCCATTTGAAATCTGAAAATTAATTCAACAAAAATACATGAACATGAACAAAACCAAAAATCAAATATCTAACCATAGACATGAACAAAACAAACATTTGCCGATTTTAGATTCGAAAATATCAAAACAAAATACGGACAAAATAAAACTCAAAAATTACTAACCGGAGATGAAAAACGACGAATTCGATTGTATGGACTGTTTCGACAAACCTCGAATGGGAATAAATCTATCCGGACTCAACAACGAACTCAACGACGAACTCACCTTCCTTGTAAACTTGACGAACTCAAAACTACGCTCGACGACCTCGACTAAAACTCGACCAAACGAAATGGTTGAATCTTGTTTTGGGACTGAAGGCGACGAGAAGAAGATGAAGAAGGCGTTGGACGTAGCAACTGCTACAGTGACGACGGAGCAGTGACAGCAGCCATGGCGGACTGCTTGTCGTCGTTCATGGTGAAGCAGCTCGAGCTTGAAGCGGTAGGGGAGATCGATGTACAGTAGCAGTCGACGCAGCAGCGCGAGCAGTCGACGCAGCAGCGTGGAGAAGATGGCGACGGGGTTGTGACTGAGTTTGGGCGCCATGGACGTGAAGCAAACGACGAAGAGCTGGATCTTGGAAGGAAACAAAAGCAGCGCGACAAAGCCGACGGGGAGGTCGCCGGACAGCTGCTCGTCATTGAGGCGATTCCATGGTAGCCATGTCCATGCCGAAGCTGGAGCAACGACATCCGTTCGGAGCAGCCATGGCTGCTCGTCGTAGCTGGACGCGGGCAGCAGGAAGGTAGTCGACGCAGAGGTCGTTCACGATGCAATTCGGAGAAAATGAAGCGTTTGGATGGCGAAGCTAAGGGCAGCCATGGATGAGCCTGAAGTTTTGAAGGTTTGGAGAAGAAGCCATGGGAGGTGTTCTTGAGTTTTTGGGAAGAAGAAACCAAAGGGTGTGGGGGGCGGACCATTTTTTAGGTTTTTTAGGGTTATTTATTTCTTTTTTTTTTCTTTTTTGTGTTTTGAATGAAGAGTGGTGTTGGGTTAATGGGTTATGGGGCGGACCGGGTCGACCCGGTCTGAAGTGGACTGGGTCATGGGGAAGATTGGGCAATTATTTGGGCCTGAGGTTGAAATTTGAAGAAGTGGCCCAATCCGATTTATCTTTGTATTTTTATTATCTTTTCTTCTTTTATTTTTCTAAAACTAAATTATAAAAGTACTTAAATTATTATTAAGAACTAAATTAAGTTATAAAAGCGCAAATTAACTCCCAATAACAATTAACGCACAATTAAGTAATAATTAAGCATAAAATTGTTCATTTGGACATTAAATGCTAAAAATGCAAAAGATGCCTATTTTTTGTAATTTTAATTTTTGTAAAACTAATTTAATTACTAACAATTGTAGAATTAAATCCTACATGCAAAATGCGACATATTTTTATATTTTTTATTAATTTAACAAATAAGCAAACACAGACAAATACAAATAATTATCCAAAAATATCACAAAAATACTCAAAATTGCACACCATGGAAAATCATTTTATTTTGCATTTTTTGGGAGTATTTCTCATATAGGGCAAAAATCACGTGCTTACACCTAGATTTTTCAAAAATTGGGGGTTTGGACCTCGCTTTGAGGTCCGATTTCAAAACAAGTTATATATTGGAGT
The DNA here is from genome assembly GCF_000393655.2 of Nicotiana sylvestris. Lineage (NCBI taxonomy): Eukaryota > Viridiplantae > Streptophyta > Magnoliopsida > Solanales > Solanaceae > Nicotiana > Nicotiana sylvestris. The sequence continues at coordinate 88,011,747 of NC_091068.1, read as the reverse complement.
TTGTGGGGGAATGGGTAATCGGGTTTTGGTTTGAACTTCTGGTTTTGACCATGTGGGCCCGGGGGCGATTTTTGATTTTTTGGGTAAAACTTTGGAAAATTCATTTTCATGCATTCAAATTGATTCTCTTAGCATTTATTGACGTAATTAAGTAACTTGTGACTAGATACGAGCGAATTGGTGGTGGAATCAAGTGGTAAAGCTATAGTTGAATCGTGAATTGTGTTCGTGACATCGAGGTAAGTGTTTGGTCTAACCTTAACTTGATGGATTAAGAGTTGTGTCTTATTTGCTACATGTTAATTGTGGCGTACGACGTATACACATGGTGAAGAGTATCTATACGTTGGTGTCAAGCATGCCCGTAAGTCTTGTATTATAATTTTTATGATTCCGTTGTGATTTATTGCCCTTCATATGTTATTATCACCATTGTTCCCTTGCCGGGATGTTTGTTTGATATTAATGATCCCTTATCGGGATGTTTGTTTTGATAGTATTGTTCCCTTGCCGGGATGTTGTTGAATATCATTGTTCCCTTGCCGGGAATTTGTTATATTACTCTTGTTCCCTTGTCGGGATTCCTTGTGATTATTGTTGGCTTGTAAATGGGAGCGGGTGGTATGCCTACCACAAGATATAATGAAATGGGAGCGGGTGGTACGCCGACCACAAGATATAATGAAATGGGAGCGGGTGGTACGCCGACCACAAGATAAATGAAATGGGAGCGGGTGGTACGCCTACCACAAGATAAATGAAATGGGAGCGGGTGTCACGCTTGCCTCGAGATAAATGAAATGGGAGTGGGTGGCACGCCTACCACGAGTTACAGAAAATGGGATCGGGTTGCATGCCTGCAACAAGATGTGAAATGAAAGTGAAATCTGCCTTTATTTTCTTTATTCTTGTTAGTGGTTGGATTTTGATTCCTTTATAGTTCTCTTGATATTCTATTTTACCTGTTTTCCCCGAAGCATGTTTCCCTTTCCCATCTTTATTTGTTTATTCTGCTTTACTTTCCGCTGTATATTATATAACTACACAGGTTTATTTGGTAGTCTGGTCCTAGCTTCGTCACTACTTCGCCGAGGTTAGGCTAGACACTTACAGCACATGGGGTCGGTTGTGCTGATACTACACTCTGCACTATGTGCAGATCCCGGAGCAACTTTTGGACCATATTGTGGAGGCTACCTTCAACCCACGCGGAGATCCAAGGTAGACCTGCAGGCATCCACAGGCCCTGGTGTCTCCTCTATTCCTATTTCCTGTTTCATTTTCGTTTTATTCAGAAATAGTGTATTGTCATTTTCTTCAGACTTTGTATGTAGTATTCTCTTAGACAGTCTGTGACACTGTGACACCATGTTTTGGGTGGTTAAGGATTAAGTAATTGTAATAGATGCATTTTTCATAAATCTTATTGTTGTCTTCCGCTTAAATTTGAATTTTCGTTGTTACCACGTTATCATCTTATATTTGTTAAAAAGAAATAATTGGTTAATGAAATAATTAGATTAAAGGTTTGGCTTGCCTAGCTCACATTAGTAGGCGCCATCACGTCTCCCGTGGGTTGGAAATCCGGGTCGTGACAGGGCTCGTGGCCCAAAAAGACATTCAATCATCCCTATGTGATACATGTTGCATCTTCGAGGGTAGAAAGGTCATTTGGCGGACAGATATTTTGGAAAGAAGGGTGAAAAATAAAACAAATAGGGTCCAGTTATATTTTTCTTTCACAACTTTTTCAAGAAAAGCCCAAAAAAATACAAAAAATGAAAAATGCAAAAAGATTTTATACTTTCCCATCATTTTCCAAAAAAAAAAGGAAAAAAAAATCCAAAGAGATTTTACATTTTTCATCATATTTTCAAAAAGACAAAAACATATACTCCCTCCGTTTCAATTTATGTGAACCCATTTGACTGGGCACGGAGTTTAAGAAAAGAGAGAAGACTTTTGAACGTGTGGTGTAAAATGAGGCACATATATTTTATGTGGCTATAGATAATTGTATAAAGGTAAATTGTTTCCAAATAAGGAAAGGAGTCATTCTTTTTGGCGCAGACCAAAAAGGAAATAGGTTCACATAAATTGAAAAGGAGGGAGTAGTTTTTTTCAAATCAGATGCATTTTTTTTTTTAAATTTTACCCTATATCTAATCTTTCCAAACTACGCATACCTGATTCTTGTCTCTCGGGACGGGATACGTAGGCAACTCACATAGGGTCCGATCTTCCTAGTGAGTCTTAGGTTCTTGGCTTTGCGAGGTCTTAGCTAAATTTTGCATGCCTAGCCACTTTTGGCCATATCGGCCTTGTTGCAAAATAGGGCTATTTTGCGAAGTAGTTGTTGAACCGTGTCTGGAGAGTAGAATCCACAATTAGCTGTCTCCTCTTTGTTTAAGGTCCATTCCTGTTGAATTTGCATGCTTAACCATTTTTGGCCACATAGACCATTTCTGAGAAATGGGGTCATTTTTGCAAAGTAACTTTATAGGTTATAATTCCTTGATGTTTAGGGCCATGTAGACCTTTCTAAGGTGTTTCCTTATTGAGTTTTGCACTTTCAGTCATTTTGGCTACGCAAGCCTTTTTTGCAAAAACAACATTATTTGTGACTTGCATGTGTACAATAGGATGTGTTGTGGCCTCACATAGTGTCTTGAGTCATTTAATCTATTTGGTCTTATTTTTCTCATTCATGTATGGATCAATATACTGGTGCTCGAGCATGTCAAATACCTCAGGACTACTGCATTAAGGAGCTGCTTATAGATACTTTTATGTTTTGAGTCTGTCGTTCATGTTGTCTTTTACTTTCTAGTCTTGTACAGTAATATTGAGCTTTTTGTTATATTACTTCCCATTTTGTATTTGAAAAAAAATTATAAATGAAAAATCCAAAAGATTTTTGTTTCTTAGTTTATTTTGTCCATTACGTTTCCAGAACTATGCTTGATCTGATTCATGAGGGACATGATACATATGCAACTTACATAGGGTTTGATCGAATCATTATTAAAAAAAGCAAAAAAAAAAAAAGAAGAAGAAAAAAAAAAGAAAGGTTATGGGATGTGAGAAATGAGAGTAAAGAAAAGAGTGTTTATCAGAAAGAAGAAAGAGGAAGAAAAATGAGCAAGCCCAGAAGTGCTAGAAAAGAAAGAAAAGAGAAAATTTAAATGAACAAAATTGGGATGATGCCAAATGACCTCGTGACCCTCGAAGCTATTCTAGAACCGTTAATTGTTACTACGGGCATTTCACGCAATGTGATACTTCTATCTGATAAATGCCCTAACGCTAACATGTTGGCTTTGTTTTGCTCCTTTTTGTTACTTTCATTGTGATCATAACAGAGGGTGGTTAGTTTGTGGTACTTTGGAAATTCATCCATACAGCATAAGGTCAAAGAGCAAGGTAGCCATGGCTAACAAAGACTTGGACACGGGAGTTGTTGACCATTCGAGTGAGATTATGGAGTTGGAATCTGAATTGAAAGAGGAAGTCCAAAGCCTGAAACGACAAATGTATGAAATGTGTCAAGCATGGGCCAATGGTCAAGGACCACCCCTTTCTTATGTTTTCCCAGAGTTTACACCTATCTCGACTACTACCACTTCAGTTTCACTGTCTGATCAATTCTATCCATTTAGGTTCAGTCTTTATCCCAATTGTACAACTATAGCTGGAACTTCTATTGCGCACTCCCAAAATGTGCCATTGACAACCTATCAGACAACCACTACAGTTATGCCTTTCTTCACCATCCCACAGCCGACGGTGGTGCGGAGGAAAACTCATGAGTCACGATTTACTACCCTGCAAGAAAAATACCACTCTCCTGAGTACCACTCTTACCTATTTGATCTTCCTGCAAAGATTGAGAAGCCTGATCGACAGATAGCATCAGAAGAAATAATCCAAAGACTGAAAAGCTTAGAACAACAGTTGAAAAATATACAAGGGCTGGCAGGTTAGAAGAGTATTGCCTTCAAGGATCTATGTATGTTCCCCGATGTTCGTTTGTCACTAAAGATTCCCAAATTTGAAAAGTATGATGGACATGGAGACCCCATAGCCCACCTGAAAAGTTATTGCAATCAACTAAGAGGTGCTGGAGGAAATGAAGAATTACTGATGGTTTATTTTGGGGAAAGCCTTACGGGTGTAGCCTCCGAATGGTTTATGGGTCAAGACACATCTTGCTGGTATATCTGGGATGACATGGCCCATGACTTTGTCAAATAGTTCCAATATAACATTGACATCGCCCCGAACCATAATTCCCTTTCAAATCTGAAGAAGAAACCTACTGAAAGTTTAAGGGAATATGCCATTAAATGGACAGAACAAACTGCTAGAGTTAAGCCACCAATGGATGACCACGAGCTAATCACTGTCTTCCTTCAGGCTCAAGAGCTCAATTACTTTCAAAACATGATGTCTGCAGTTGGCAAATCATTCTCGGAAGTAGTCAAAATGGGAGAAATGGTAGAAAATGGCCTTAAGACAGGAAAAATTATAAGTCAAGCAGCTCTCGAAGCTGCAGCTCAGGCTGTCCAAATTGAATCTAGTAACTTTAGTGGCACGAATGAGAAGGTTAAAGAAACCATGATGACATCAGGGTCGAGAAGAGGTCCTAGAAGAACATCTCGAAGGCATGACCAGTCTCGTTTATTTTTTGACGATTCCCCTGAGAACCTACAATGCTCTGTTGCTTCACCCCAGTATGTTGTCCAGCTACCAAGACACCCCAGAAGGCGAGCGCCATCATTGCAAAATCTCCACCAGCCTCCACAAAATTTACAGGTGCCCCATAACCCACATCCAAGCCAGGGGAATAGAGGTAAACAAAGGTTGAAGGTTAATTTTACACCGATAGGAGAGTCCTATGGAAGTTTTTTTGAGAAATTAAAGCATTATGACCTGATTGCACCTATTCCTCTGAATTATGTGGACCCGCGTGCAAGAAGCTTTGACCCTTCTAAAAGGTGTGAATACCATTCCAATGCCTAGAGGCACAATGTCGAAAGTTGTCAGGATTTGAAAAGGGAGATATAAAGAATGATTCAAGAAAGGATAATTGTAGTCCAAGATAGAGACACCCAGAATATCGCGCAGAATCCTTTACCTACACATGATGATGCACACTTTGTGGGAAAGATGCGTGGTGACAGGGAATATGAGAATCCTCTGGGTAACTTGCTAACTGAAGTTAATGATATTGAAATTAGTGAAGGTCCCGATAATTTTGATGTACAACCCAGTGACTAAGATATCGAGCTTGGTAATTGGAAAGACGCTCCTTTCTTGGCTAACCAGGGAGGAGTTTTGGTGGTTTATTTTGTTGTCATTTCTGTTGTCCTGGTTATTTTGGGGTTGTAATCCGGACATTGTCTTGTGGCTCAAACCTTTCTTCTTTTTATTTTGTTTAGTTCGTTTAGTTGTAGTAACTCGCCTGGCGTTATCTAGGATTGTTCTAGGGGTGTAACCCATGTCTATTTTGCTTGTTTTATTTAAACCCTTTTCACCATCTGTCTAATGCAATCTCTTATTTTCTGTTAGTTCTAGTCAGTTTTTGTTCCGGTCACTTTTCCTTTTACAGTTCTTTTCATGCTGACTCTACTGACATGACATGCGCGCATAATTCTCAGCCTGGTCTTGAAAGTTAGTCTAATCATGAAGCAATGACACGGTTTTGAATATAATAAAAAGAGGTATTTGAGTAAACAAGTAAAGATTCACTCATCCTGAGATAGCCTGAAGCTTGAATTGAGTGAAACTGAGACAGTTAGTTTGGAAAATCAAGAGGTTAATAAGAGCATACAACAAGGAAATGTCTCTCGAACAGTTTGAGGTAGATCAGTCAGAGTTGAAATACATTTTTCCACATCAAGGTATGGTTGAGTCAAGTCTGCTTCGAACTGGCAATGGTCATTCATTGGGACAAAGGTATTGCTCATTGGCACTTTTTGTTTGTGTTGATGCCATCAATAGATGCTATGTTTGGTTTCTTTGTTTATCTTCAATTACATGTTTGTACTTGGCATTTTTAAAGTTTGGAATGACGAAGGCATTTTATTCTGCTACCTAAACACTTTTATCTTTTGCTACCTCTTTTGAGCCTTATTTTGTTTTATTTCATACCCCTCTTTTGGAATCAGAAGTAGAGTTGGAAACTGGAAAAGAAAAAAGAAAATAGAAAAGGAAGAAAAAGAAAAAAAAGAGAAAAAAGGAGAAAAGAAAAAGAAAAAAAGAAAAAAAGAAAAAGGAAGAAAAAAAGGAAAAGGAAAAGAAAAACAACAAAATAATCCAACTTTGTGTTTGAACTACGTTCGACCTAATTCTTGTCACCACAAGATACGTAGGCAGCCTGACAGTTCGGTCACACCAAATAAAATATTTCGTAATTCCCGAAGTTAAGAGTGGGGCAGATTTTCTTAGAAATCCCATCAAAGCAATAATCCAAAAATAAATCCCCAAACTCCAAGAAACTAGGGCTGAAGTTTTAATTTTGATAAAAGGCCTCATTTCAAAAGTTATAATTTTGAACCCTTTCATCTTAAATTATTTTGAGCCTTCATGCCACCCTTTCTTTCCAACCCTATCCAAGCCTACATTACGGTCCAAAGAAAGACCTTCCGACCAATTTTTGAGGATGTCAAATCAAGTGTGTGGTGAAAGTATGATCTTCTTGCATCATGGTAATACTTTGTTCTCAGCACAAAGAGAGAAAATGATAAAATGAGAGAGTCTTATCGGTGAAAACCCTCATGGACACCATAAGGCGACAGTGAGTTGAGAAAAGAGCAAAATGAGAGAGGCTTGATGGTGAAAACCCTTCAAGACACTACAAGTCGACTGAGGATTGTGGATCAGATGGGACAATTGAAGTGCTGAAGCCCAGTTTCACAGCGAAGAGGTACAACAAGAGTTGAATAGTAGACTTGCTTGAGAGATTAGACCACTTAATCCAAAGGTGAATGTCATGGTCATTGAAGTTGGTATCCACATCTGTATCATCTTTTTTCCTTGTCCCTTATTTTGTTCCTCTTGTTTTGTTTGAGTCCCTTCTTGAGTCTGTTTGGTCAGAACACGTGAGAAATGACTTCAAAATTTACTACTAACTTTCCAATTGCACAAACGAATTTGGCTAGCACATCAAAGTGGCATAAGTCAGGGAAAAGTGGTATGCGCATTGAGTTGGTAACAATCAATATGCTTTGGGATTCATATGAAATGCAAGGGTTCGGTAAATGTCAATTCATGAGCAAAATGTAACAGATAGAGGATATTGGGATCAAATGGAGCAGAGGTGTTTTCTGTGATAAGGGTTGAAAGAAAATGGGTAGTCGGTAACAGGCGAAGTCTTCCAAGTTAAAATCAAAGTTATCTTGGCAAGTGCAGAAGCAGACGCCTTCAAGGTCGAGGAAACAAAATAACCACCACATTTAAACTCACAAGTTTTCTTTTTTTGAAACAGGAACAAAACAGAGCAAGCAAGTTGGTTCAAAAACAAAAAAAGAAGAAGAAGAAGAGAAGAGCTGACAAAGGGAAGTTTCTCAAATTTTTGCCTTTATCTGTCTTGCTAGTGTGCATAAATGTTGCCATTGCTCTTCACATTTTTCTTCCTAGGATAAAAAGACCTAGTCTGATTGATTTTCCTCCCAATCAAATCTTAGTCTGATGAATTTTCTCCCAAGATAGAAAACCTCGTCTGATGAATTTCCTCCTAGGATAAAAGTCCTAGTCTGATGGATTTTCCTCCCAATCAAATCTTAGTCTGATGAATTTTTCTCCTAAGATAGAAAACATAGTCCGATAAATTTTCTCCTAGGATCAAAATCTTAGTCTGATGAATCTTTCTCCTAAGATAAGAGATCTGGTCTGACGAATTTTCTCATAGGATCAAAATCTTAGTCCGATGAATCTTTCCCCTAACATAAAAGCCCTAGCCTGATGAATTTTCTCCTAGGATAAACGTCTTAGTCTGATGAATCTTTTTTCTAAGATAAGAAGTCTTAGTCTGATAAATATTTCTCCTAAGATAAGAAACCTAGTCTGATGAATTTCCCCTAGGATCAAAATCTTAGTCTGATGAATCTTTCTCCTAAGATATAAAAAAAGGGACCTAGTCGGATGAATCTTTCTCCTAGGATCGAAATCTTAGTCTGATGAATTTTTCTCCTAAGATAAGAAACCTAGTCTGATGAATTTTCTCCTAGGATCAAATCTTAGTCTGATGAATTTTTTTCCTAAGATAAAAAGACCTAGTCTAATAAATTTTCTCCTAGGATCAAAATCTTAGTCTGATGATTCTTTCTTCTAAGATGGAAGACCTACTCTGATGAACTTTCTCCTATGATCAAAATGTTAGTCTGATAAATTTTTCTCCTAAGATAGAAGACCTAGTCTGATGAATTTTCTCCTAGGATAGATTTTTAATTTTCTTAAAGTTATTAATCTTTAGCTTTTTTTTGAAATCAGGGGTCCCTCCTGGAGAATATGGTCAGTTTTTACTTTAGTCAAGTTTAGTTTATAGTTTTCGGCAAGCTCAATCTTAAATCTAGGAGGCGCACTTCCTAGTTTGGGTCGTTCAGATTCTACTCTTAGCAGATGCACTTGCTAGTCAAATATTCTTGGTTTGATTCACAAGAGACGCACATCTCAGTCAAGTCTTTAGTTTTACTCTCATCATTGCACCAATAGCATATGCAATTTAAAGTTTTGCTACCAACTCACAAATCTTCCTAGTGCAAACTGGGGCAGAAAATTTTATTTGTTTTGTTGTTTTGATTGCAAGCACCCACTTGGAGAATGAGGGAATTCGTTTCGGAATTATTTTATGTTTTAGCAATCAGGCGCCCACCTGGAGAACAAGGGAGTACAGTTCATGTTTTGGCAATCAGGCGCCCACCTGGAGAACAAGGGAATACAATTCGAGTTTTGGCAATCAGGCGCCCACCTGGAGAACAAGGGAATACAGTTCAAGTTTTGGCAATCAGGCGCCCACCTGGAAAACAAGGGAATACAGTTCATGTTTTAGCAATCAGGCGCCCACCTTGAGAATAAGAGAAGTCATTTCAGAATCCAATTCAAGTTAGAAGTAGCAGAAGCTCGCGGCAAAAATACGAGTCAACAGTCTGAGATGATCAACAGAAGTAATCTCAATCCAGAATAAAAAAGAAAAAAAAGAAAAAGAAAAGGGAAGTGAATCCAAAATGCAGAAGTTGAGAAAAGAGGTGGATTGCTCAAGACATGACTAAAGTCACCAGCATGGTGTGTCCGGTTTTGATTCGAAAAGCTGAAGAAGAATGAACTAGCACCTGCAACTAGCAAACGTCAAGGTTCAAAGCTAAAGTCTGCATGAAGAACCATTCAGGACTCAAGATCAAGCTTCAGAAGACTTATAGATAGGAATCTTGTAACTCATAGTTGACATGCTTAGTTAGTCTTTTTCTTTTGTTTTGATTTTGATGTAATAATAGGACCGTGGACCGGAACCTCGACAAAATGAGACCTCGATCGGCTCTCTACCTCAGTATACTCCATCACCTCATTCACTTCTGAACTACACGTGACCTGATTCCTTTATTGCCAAGGATATGTAGGCAGCTCAAATATCAGGGCTCGGTCACATTCTCTTCCTTTCTCTTAGTTTTCGGTCTCTCTAACTAAGAGTCGGGTCAAAAAACCTGTCTTGTCGTTCTTTGTCTGAAAACACTTCGTATTTTCAGTCAAAGAGAGGCAGCTGTAGACATGTAATTTTTGATCCTCCCCAAGATTTTACACATTTTAGCATTTAAATATTTAGTTTAGGTCTAATAATACTATTTTCACTTTTTTTTAAGAAAAAAAAATCTTTATTTATTTATCTTAAAAAATAAAAACCACAAAAATATTTTCCTTGATTTTATCTATTTGGTCGTTTGCCTAGCATTTTGTGTGTATTGCTTTTCATAAAAATTAAAAATACTTAAAATAGTCTTTGACGTTTGGTATTTCAAAAGATAAGAACAAAATGTCAACCAAAAAAAAGCAATGACTTTGTTCATCTCTTTTTAGTTTAGTGTAAGCTTTTAAACATTTAGACTTCTTTTTTTAAAAAAATAAAAAATAAACTATTATGTTTTCTTTTTAAGGTTTTCTCTTAATAGGCATTTTGCTAGTCATTTTGTTTGTCTTTAAATAAAACAATAGAACAAGAGAAGTTTTAATTTTATTTCTTTAAATCAATGGAATTTTGCCAACTCACTCCAAATGGGTGAGAATTAGTAACACACTCCTTTTGCTTATTTTAGTTCTTTTTGCCTTTTCACTTTATGAATTCCCTTACGTTTTTGGACTCTCATGATAACTAATTCTCTCACCTGCACATGGTTCTTAGCACTACACAACACATACATATACATAGATAATACTCAGTTTCCTTTCCCACTTACTGAAACTTTCTACTCATTGCCAACAAATTCACAATTCTCACAGGACCACACATGGTTCTTTGATAAATTAACTTTCTGTCCAAGAAAAATATGGTTCCTTCACCCCAATCCTCCTCACGTGACTTCACACAAAAGCACACACCTACACATATATAATTCACGGACTGGCACAAATACAAAGAGGGGATTGAAACACAAAAATAAAATGGAGAGGGTCAAAGACAGAGAGCAGCAACAGTGAGAGAAGGAGAGAGAGGAATTTTAGTCCAAAGATCGAGCGAGCAGAGATAAAAAAAAATAACAGGGGAATTGGACAAAACAAAGAACAAAGGGGAACGACAAAAATAGGGAGGAGATTAGAAAACCATTGAAACCTTCACCTTCTTCCTCAATTCAATCACTTAATTCATCCATGGATCTTACTGTTAAGAAGTTTATTTTTCCGCCATAGCAGATCTATCTACACCACCAGTAGACTACCGGCTCTTAGCCTTCACTATCGTGAAATCCCAGTTGCAATCTCGGTAAAACCCAGACACCAACAGTTTATTTTCCAACTCTCATCATTATCGAGTTTCGAGTTTTCCGGCGAGGTATGTAAACAAAAGGAATTCGTGTCAGTGAGGTTTCCGGTTCGAGGACCGTCCGGCATCTGTAATTCAGGTTCCAATCGTTTGAGGTCTATTTCTCTCTTATTTTGCTGATTTGCTTAATATCGTGCTTTCCTTTGTTTCGCTAATTGTTGCTTCTCTGTCTTGTTGATCGTTTGAGTTGTTGTTCTATTGTTCTGTTTGGAGTGTCTCAGTAATACTTGCTTACTCTGTTTCGTTCTATTGATCATCATTTTTGGTGTGGTTTTGTTTAATCTGTTCGGGTGGATTTTGATGCATAAAAGGAGTTTCTGATTCTTTGTTTTGTTGTTTCAGTTAGAGATAAAATGTTTAAGTCCTCCTAGTTACTACTCTAACAATAATACTATGATTAAATTAACATAATTAAGTAGATTGGATGGAATTTTGATTGTTTCAGTTGTGGGGATTAGATTTTAAAATAAGGAGGAAATTGGGGTTAAATAATTTTATTGCTCTTTTATTCTTACTCTCATGAATTTGATCGATAGTAGCATGCTTAGGCCGTTAACACCTGGGTAGGCAAACTTTAGGATTTTTATTAGTTTGAGGTGAGAGGTCGTTCCTTTAGTTAAATTCATCCGGAGAATGTCCCGAAGGATTTGTATATATTTTATTCTGGGGAATACGCCGTAGTATTCTGTAATTGGAGGCTAAGAGTAGAAGTTGTAGTGTTTTATTCTTATTTTATTTTTCTTTATTAGGAGGGGACGACCTCGAGCCTCTTATGTGTTAATTTTCCCATTTCTGTGTTTATTACCTCAATTCGAACATTTTAAAAGTCAACTTGATCATGTACGCAACCGTACTAGTTACGGGACTCGGGGAATGTCTAACACCTTCTCCCTGAAGCAAATGAACCCCCTTACCAGAATCTCTGGTGCAAACTTAGTTTTGGAGTCTCAAGTGTTTTGAAAGGGAAAAAATTATTTTTAGAAAACAGTGACCTGACACACCGAGATCAAATGTCAGGTGGCGACTCTGAGTTAATCCTTTTGAACACAAATTCTTTGTCACTTTCAAAAATTGAAAACCCTTTGAACTTTACAAATTCCTTTTATTATTTTAAGAGGGGTTACTGAAGGTTGAAAAAAAAGGGTGTGACAGACCCCCCTTCTCCATTAGTTCAAATTCCTTTAGTTTTTCCTCCTCCTTCAAGTCATTTCATCCATGACACTTCTCCTCAACACTCACTTACACCACTATCTACACCCACATCTCACACCAATCCTAGTTGTCTTCCTACACACCTTAATTCACCCGTTGTTTCACCTGCTCCTCCACCTGCTTCCCTTAATTCCCCTACTCCTTCTCCTGTTTCTTCCTCTCCATCTATTCCCCTCAGGAGATCAAACATAATATAGGCACCCTGCCTTGTTATCTTAAGGACTATGTTTGCAATAACATCTATTTCACTGATCTTACCACTTCCTTTTTTTTCTACTCCTTGTTCACCACCTCCATTCTCTTTTTCTGCCCTCGCCACCTCTAATCAACATCTTAGTCATTCTCTCTCTACCATTTCAGAACCAACCACTTACAATCAGGCCCATTCCAATCCAGGTTGGGTCCAAGCAATGGATTCTAAACTTCAAGCTTTGGAAGAGAATCACACATAGGATGTGGTTCTCTTACCTTCTGGCAAGAAAGCTCTTCCTTGTAAATGAGTCTACAAGTTCAAGCACCATGCTAATGGCACTATTGAAAGGCTAAAGGCCATGTTAGTTATCAGGGGTGATGTGCAGAGAGAAGGCAATGACTACACAAAAACCTTCTCTCCAGTTGTCAAAATGACTACTATCAGGTGTTTATTTTCTATTGCAGTCAAGAAAGGGTGGCCCATTTCTCAATTTGATGTAAGTAATGCCTTTTTACATGGGGAGTTACAGGAAGAGGTTTACATGAAATTTCCTGCTGGGTTGTCTTCCCAGGCCTAACTATGTTTGTCGACTTAAAAGGTCTCTTTATGGCTTGAAGCAAGCTTCAAGACAATGGTATGCAAGACTTGTTGGAGCCCTCGGTTTTAAAGGATTCTCTTCATCCCTAAACGATTACTCCCTATTCTTTAAACACACAGGGGATCTCATTTCCATTCTTACTGTATATGTAGATGATATACTAATTACAGGCAATAATTTTAATGAATTATCAGATCTTAAAGTATTTCTACATTCTGAGTTTAAAATGAAGGACCTTGGGCCTCTTCACTACTTCTTAGGCATGGAGATTTTGAGGGAGCATGATGGAATTATTATAACTCAAAGGAAATTTACCACTTACTTGCTTGCTGAATTTGATTGCTTCTCTCTCCCACTGGTTTCTTCTCCACTTGATCTATCTTCCAAGTTGATTGCCAATTCTGGAGCTCTTTTATCTAATGCTTCCCTCTATCGTCATCTTGTTGGCAAGCTCAATTATTTGACTCACAAGTGGCCTGATCTTTCATTTGCCATTTTGACTCTCAGGAAATATATGCAACACCCTTGCATTGGGCATTTCACAGCAGCTTATGCGTCCTTCGTTATTTTCGCTCTAATCCAAGCCAAGGTTTGTTCCTTAATGCTCGACCCTCTTTTGATTTATTGGCTTTTTGTGATGTTGATTGGGCTTCTTACCGTGATAGTCGTCGCTCAGTCAGTGAGTTTTTCATCAGTTTGGGTGGTTCACCGGTGTCTTGGAAATCTAAGAAGCAAGCTTCTATGTCTCTATCTTCCGTTGAAGCAGAGTATCGTTCAATGCGTCGCCTAGTGGCTGAGCTTACTTGGTTAACTCGTCTTCTCACAGATCTATCTGCTCCTCATCCGATTCCAGTTCTAATTTTCTCTAACAGCCAAACGGCCATACATATTGCCCGGAATCCCGTCTTTCATGAGAGAACCAAACACGTTGAACTCGATTGCCATTTTGTAAGGCAACAGTTCCTTTCCGGCCTCATCTCCCTCTCCTTTATACCCTCAAAACATCAACTTGCTGATTTATTCACCAAACCCTTGTCAGGGCCTTCTCACAGATCGATCCTTGGCAAGTTGGGGGTATCTTTCTATCCCCTCCAATTTGAGGGGGGATGTTGGAATACATCGATCTCACTCTTTGATTTCTCAGAAAGATCTGATTTCTCAGCAAGAAATTCATACAGAAGAAGAGAAGAAAAGAATCGATGAAGAAGAAGAAGGAAAGAAAGGACCAACAGTTTTGGACAAAACAATTTCGGATAAAACAAAGCTAAGTCCATTCTCTGCTAAGCCATGTGACAAGCCACGTGGCATCATCTCAGCCAACAAATCAAATGATGAAGTTTTTAATCTGGATCGTCCACTTCTCACATGCACACAAAGGGCTCACATGCTAAAGGAATATTAAATAGTTACATTGTTAAAATTATCTAGTAAAAATAGGACAAGTGTACATAATTCATAGGGTAGTTTTATTTTCAGATTCTTTTCTAGGTAGCTAATATCTGTATAAATACATAGTCCTCTTGTACAGTGATTTTCATTCAGAAATACACAGAAATTTTCACAATCATCTTTCTCAATTTTCTACACCTAAAGAGGAGTTTATTAAATTGGTATTTAATGAGAACGTTTTACATGTAACTCTGGGTTTAGATTAACCAAACTTAAAAGAACATTTTTATTTTTATCTTTTATATTTAACTATGCAATACTTCAAGGTCACTGATCCAATTTTTAACTAAAAAGTTCTCCGTTATTGGAACACAAGATTTCAGATTAAGTAGAAAGATATCCTAATCATTCCGTCTTCGATAATTAGAATACTTTGTTTCTTATTGTCTTCTTGTATGTATGAGTTAGAACTTAGAGATGCTTGAATAGAAATAAAGATATGCTATTCCACTACATTGTTTGGGACTACTTTGGGTGATAGGATTTCTTTATTCCTATCTATCTTCTTGTTATCGATTGGTTGAAAAGGCAATAAGACTCGCACAAAATGGTGATTGGTGGAGTTGTTTGACAAAAAGTTTTAAACCCTTTTAGTTAAATTAATTTAATAAATAGACAAGGGGCGAATCCAAGTTAAAAATAATAAATTTCAGATCCTAAATTAAAACTTGGATGATATGAGACCGTGCTCAAGTTAACAATGCCGAGTTAATACTCAATGACTATTAATAAATATGAGAATAAAAACATGCAATAAATGTGATAAATGACATTAAATGTAATAAGAAGGAATTTGTCACCCAAATGTTAGATGAGATAGATGATTCCTTCCTCTGACTACAACGTGTGACAACAAACAATGGAAGTAAACTACGTGTTCTTGGATCTTGCGAACTATAGAGGAATGTTATATAATGGAATCAAACAAAAGAGACAAAACCAACTCTTTGTATATTCTTGATAGTTAACTCTTTATAGGATGATCTTTCATAAAAGTTCTGAATCCCCTTTTGTTTCTCCTCTCTTCCTATTTATAAGGAATATCCCTAGAAAACTCTAAAAAATACAATATGGGGGAATATTCAATAAAATATTCCTATTCATAATCCTAGGAATATTCTAACAGTTGCAGCCGTTTGCTCTCTACTCGACCTCGGCACTGGTCTCTCCCTTTGAGCGACTCCTCGCTACTGGACCATGCTTGATTTCGACTAATCCGAGATGTAAATTATCCCAATTGGTTAGCCAACATAGTAGTTGTTCGTAAAAAGAATAATAAATTTGAAATGTGTGTACATTATAAAGATATGAATAAGGCATGCCCTCAAGACTCTTTTCAGTTGCCGAACATTTATCAAATGATTGATGCTACGACCGGGAATGAGTTAATGAGCTTTCTTGATGCGTATTCCGAGTATAATAAAATTAAGATGCACCCAGAGGATCAAGAAAAAACTTCTTTCATCATAAATTTTGGCACTTATTACTATAATGTGATACATTTCGGGCTTAAGAATGCCAGAGCCACTTATCAAAAGCTCGTTAATAAAATGTTTGACTAGCAAATTGGTAAAACTATGGAAGTTTATGTTGATGATATGCTGGTTAAGTCTCTTAATGTAGGATATCATTTGGCTCATCTACAAGAGACATTTGATATTCTAAAGAAACACAACAAGAAGCTCAATCCAGAAAAATATGCTTTTGGAGTTGGTTATGGAAAGTTTCTTGGCTTCTTGGTTTCACAACGAGGAATTGAAGTGATTTCCAACAAGATTAAGGTCATAGAAGATATCCCTGATCAATTGACAAGTGCAAAAAGAAGTTAAGAAGTTGACTGCTTGGTTGGCAGCACTTAGTAGATTCATTTTGAGGTCTTCGGAGAAGTGTCATCATTTCTTCTCACTCTTGGCACTTCTCCGAAGACCGCAATATGAATCTACTAAGTGCTGCCAACTGACCAGTCAACCTCTGAACTTTCTTTATATTTGTAACTTGATCAGGGATATCTTCTATGGCCTTAATCTTATCGGTATTCACTTCAATAACTTGTTGTGAAACCAAGAAGCCAATAAACTTCTCGAAACCAACTCCAAAAGTTCTGGATTGAACTTCATGTTGTATTTCCTTAGAATATCAAATGTCTCTTATAGATGATCCAAATGATCTCCTGCATTAAGAGATTTAACCAGCATATCATTAATATAACCTTCCAATGTTATACCAATTTATTGTTTAACATTTTTCGTAGACTCCGAAATACCAGCAAGCATTGAAAAACCTAAAAAGTACATGTCTAGCCCTCCGATGTTGTCAAAACCGAAGGAAAGTGAGCAATTGTTAATTTATTTAGCAGTTTTAGAGGTTTTAGTGAGTACAGTTTTGATCCAAGAGGAGGAAGGTACACAATTTCTTATTTATTATATTAGCAAAGTTTTATCGGGAGCGGAGACACGTTATCCACACTTCGAAAAGTTGTCCCTAGCTCTCATAGTTGCCTCTCTAAATCTTAGGCATTATTTTCAATATTATCTCGTAGTTTTGTCATGAATTTTCCCTTGAGGAGCATCCTTCATAAGATGGAATTATCGGATCGATTAGCTAAATGCGCAATCCAAGTTAGTGAATTCGATATTGAATATAAACTCAGGACTACAATCAAGTCAAAAGTTTTGGCCGACTTTGTGGCTGATTTTAGTTTCGATATGATTCCTTTAGCTTCTCAGGAAGCAACTTTAATATCCAAAACTATTTTCAATGTTTGGACTTTGTTTACGGATGGGACCTCTAATGTAAAAGGTTTCGCTCTCAGGATTGTGTTAATCACTCTTTCGGAAGAAACCCTAAGGCAAACCATTAACTATTACTTTGACTAACAATGAAGTCGAGTAAGAGGATTTGGTTGTAGGACTTGAATTAGCTCGGGAGCTAGGCTCCGATGTGATTGAAGAACAACACAATAGGGATCCAATAATTACTAAAGAAAATCAAGAAACGTGCGGAAGCTAAAAGAAAATAAAAAAACAAAAAAGACTGAAATTAAAGATAGATTGAATTCAAGAAAGAGTTTCTTGAATTCAAGAAGTATATTCATGTAGTTGAATCCTAACAACAACAATTATCTAAAGAAGAACTAATCGCCTTTGGTAGAGAATTAAAAACAAGATGTAGATTGTGAAACCCGACCCTTAGAATAACAAAAATAATAATAAGCATAAACTTATCACATTTTTTGAATATCTAGAAGTGATATAAGATTTTGAAAAAAGTTTAATCTTACCACCTTAAATTGAGTATTGAAGATTGAAGAATAAATTCAAGAGTAGCCACACACAAGGGTGCAAGAAAAATCTCACAATTTTTACTGATAATAATCTATCATAATCTAAATCTAAAAACAAAAAATACACTCCTTTATATAGAAAGGGGTTCACGGAATTCTACCTAAAAAACAAGAAAATAAAGTCCTAAACTACTTTGGACAATAAGTCCAACTACCTTAGGAAAAGAAAAAATACTAGGAAACAAAAACCAAGTCATTCTTGGAAAGTAGTTCTAATAATCTTAGGAAAAGGAAAACATAAGCTTAACTACGTAGTAAAAAAAATAAATATAGTCCCAAAATATATGAAAATAAGTCAAAACCAATGCAGGATAGGATCTTGAAAGTCCCAACCGATCTTGGAAATCTTGAAAGAAATTTGCAAGCAACTTCAAACCAACTTGCACTCAACTTCTAGCAGCTTATTGTACCCTTCTTGGACATCAAGTACGTTCTTTTTATATTATAAAAATGTGACTTTGTGTAGGACTTCATGGACTGCAAGTTTAAACATATTTAGGTGCCAAATTGGTTCAACAGTGGACTGATTAGGACCTTCTTCAAAGGATGTCTCTTGGGATCCAATACTCCTCTTCTTGGACATAAATTTGGTCCATAAAACAATTGTAACACCTAGCTAATTCACATCCTTTATCCTTGATTTCTTCCTCCCAATTAATAACTTTTTTATTTGCACTTGAAGTCTAATGACCTTATTTTGTAACTCTTTAGCTTGGCATCTTGTTAAAGGCCCTCTTTGAGATTCCAAAGCTTCATCCTTGTTCTTGAATAGATTTGAGCTTCGTGGGATGCTATCACTTTCACCCCAAAGAGGAGCACATGTAACAGTACTTGAATAAGGTACAGGTTCTACTTTCCCGATTCACGGAGTGGTCGATTATTCATATCCAAAGGGAAGAGAACATGGAAACATATGCATTGGCCAATCTAGGATCGTTCACAAAAATGAAGGGACCCAATTCTAGTGTATTTGTTCAAATTTTGCATTCGGTCCTGAATGTAGATGGGTATTGCAAAGTCAACTCGACACACTTAATTTGGGATTGGAGAAATGAGTTTATAGAGTATTTAAGGCATGAAAAATTTCCTGAAGATCCTAAAGATTCCCGGTCACTACAAACTAAAGCTACTCATTATTGCCTTGTTGACGGTCAAGTGTACTGAAGGTTGTTTTAAGGACCATTAGCTCGGAGTTTAGGGACATCAAAGGCTGATTATGTGATGAGAGAAGTTAACGAATGTGTCTGCAAAAATCATTCCATTGCAGACTCGTTGGTTCTCAAATTGATAAGGGTTGGCTACTATTTGCCTCGAATGAAACAAGACGCGAAGATAATTGTAATAAAATGTGATAAGTGTCAGTGTCATGCACAGTTGGTGCATCAACAGGCGGAGCTTTTGTATTCGATGGTGTTACGGTAGCTGTTCATGAAATGAAGAATAGACATAGTTAGTCCCTTACCTCAAGGGCCCGGCCAGGTGATTTTTTTTAGTTTTAACTGATTATTTCACTAAATGGGTTGAAGGTGGTGCTTACAAAATGATTGGACAGCGAGAAGGGATTGATTTCATATGGAATCATATCATCTGTCGGTTTGGATTACCGAAAGAGATTGCTTGTGACAATGCGCCATAATTTATAGGTTCCAAGGTCACAAAGTTTTGGAGGGATTGAAGATCAAAAGGATTAAGTATTCTCCATATCAGCTAAGTGCCAACGTATAATCAAAGTCAACCAACAAATTTGTAATTCAAATCCTCAAAAAGAAATTAAAGGATGTGAAAGGTAATTGACCAGAAGAGCTACCGGGAGTATTATGGGCATATCGAACAATGGTGAAGTCAAGAAGGATAAATTCTATTTTCACATGTGTATGGTGCGAAAGCTTTGATCCCGGTGGATATCGGGGAGCCGACCATAAGTTATTCCTGGGAAAACTATGAGGCAAATAATGAAGCAATACAAATTAAGCTGAATTTGCTTGAAGAACATCAAAATCCAACATATATGAGAATGGTGGCACAAAAGCAAATGATGAAAAGATATTACAACCGCAGAGTAAATATTTGATATTTCAAAGTCGGAGATTAAGTTTTTAAGAAAGTAACTCAAAATACTCTAGAGGTAACAAGAGCAGCTTCATGATCCCTCTTCCGGTTAAGGAGGTCTTGCAATTGTTGCTGGGCTTCTGCTGGGTCATGAGAAACCTCAACAATAGGGCAAACGGAAGACCCCTTCGGAAGGCATATGTATTACGAAATGGGAGTCAGTAAATTAGTTCTAAATCATGCTGAAGATTTTAGGGAAAAGAGAAATTTTACTTACCATGATTTTGGATTTTTAATTAAATCTGGGGGCAATTTCTTTCCACCTACGGGAATCCGATGTGAAACCATTCTAAAACTTTCAGTACTCATTGAGCCAGGTTCTTAACCGATGGTGGTTCCCAACGGGTAACTGAAATAAGGAAAATAAAGTTAGCAAATAAGAATTCTCTTTAACACAATAAGAAAAGATATTTGAAAACTTGTGAGTAAAGTTCCAAGATTTAGGGATGGAAGGAGTTGTTGGCAGAAGGATGTCCCTGGTAGCAATGACAATGAACCATTCCATCCAACTAAGGTCATTATCGTCATCAACGCTGGTAATGATGGTATGGTGGCTGTGTTTGCTGAGTTTGATCACGCCTCCACGAAATATCTTTAGGGAGTAGAGGTTGATCAACTGGGAAAGTGTGAGGGTTTCTCCGACCTGGGAGCACAGTGTCCAAAGGTAAGCCACCGTACGCCATATTGATGGGCTTATTTGAGCCAAGAAAATTTGGTAGCGATGGCAAAATTCTAAAATAATGGAGTCAAGTTCTTGACCCAATTTTAGGGTAAAAGAGTATGTATAAATATACATGAACCCTAGTTTTCTAAATGTGATCCTTACCACTTTATTGGAGACAAATATTTCGATGTTATTCTAGTTGCAATCTTCCTTTACAATAGAAATGCTAATTGGACGAATAAAAGAATAGTATCTGCAGACTGACCAGTTTCTGTCATTCTTGGGGTTGATAGTTTCTTTATGTACTTGAAAATCCAACTCAGAGTGAAGTTGGAAAGATATGACTGTGTTGACGGTAGGTGGTTCGGCTTCAGCATCAACTTTCTTAGTTTTGTTAGAAGAGCCACCACCAATGAGAAAGATATAGTTTTTGAGGATAGAGGTAGTAGAAGACATGGTGATAAGAAATCCGAATAAGAAAATTTTACTAAGAAAGAGGGATTATTGCAGTTGGGTTCTTAGGAAATTCGAAGAAGAGGAGTTTGTAAAAGTGAAAGGTAAAAATAATGCGTGGTGGAGAAGTTTATAGGAGGCAAAATTCATGGTCATGATTACCTTGAAAATTGGAGAAAATATTTACCAAATCATGGGATAAGACGTGTTTATCTCATTAAATGCAAGGAGATGTGCGTGCTTTCATGTGTTAGAAACTGTTTAGGAACTTCTTCGCTAAGAAAAGAGATCTTATCTACATTCCGGTAATACACAGTTTTATCATCGGAAAGTAGGGAGACTATCAGTATGGGGTAAAATTGGTAAATGACAGGTGAATGCTTGACGAGTTGACACGTGAAAGCAAAGACAAGTAAGGCATAAGTCAACAAATAGTTGGCACCAGTTACAAGCATGTAGCTATTGCTGGGTAAGTTCTGAGGATAGTAAAACCGAGGACAAAGATTTGAATGGAGTATATCGGTTGAAAATACGACATTCAAGAGCATACGTTGCAAAAAATATTTTCTATTAATACCCATCCGTTATTCAACCATCAAGATGGGTTTATTCGTATAAAAGAAGGGCTTAATTTATTGATCTTGTTTCCCTGAATTTAGGTATAAATAGGAGGATTCATATTCATTGTAGGACAGAAAAATATTTTGTGCACAAAAAGCTAAATCTGCTATTAATATTTTTTTCTACTTTCTCTCTTTTTGTTCTTCATATTACCACAGGATAAGCTAAATCATAGTCAGACTTGTACTTTCTTCAAATTTATTTAATTTTTTTATCTTTGCTCTTAGCTATTTTATATTCATGGATCAAAATAATGCACGTGTTTATAAATCACTTTACAAATTTAACTGTACCGTTTTATGGGTAAACAATACATACTATCTCAACCTTTAGAATGTTTATTCAATGTTTGTTCCTTTTAGCTTCCAACAATTACTACATATTCATGTATGTCAACATTTTCTCTTTATTTCTTTAACTTTATAAAGGTGACAAGAAAATCAATTAAGTAATTCATGGTTTAATTCAATACGAATAATTAATAATAGTAGATAAATGAATTAAATATTAAATAAACGATAAAATCAATCGTAGTATTATGAACAAGCCTGATCTTAGATTGAACTGGGACCTCGTCCTCGATTGGACCCTCGGTTCGGGTCCAGTAGTGAATGAATAACAGAACAAGTTAGCAAATTTCTGAACACTAGCTAGAAGGTAAAAATAAATTTTTGTTGCCTTGAATTGCATGTTACAATGTGTCAGAAGAAAAGAAAAGCCTCCCCTTTATATGGTAGGAGAGTTTCAACCTTAGTAGAAGTCTTAAAAGGTAAGAATCTTCTTTTTCTAGTAATTATTGATCCACAATCTACATTGAGTGAGATTTGCACTATGATATCAGTTTGAGAGTGAGTATCACGGCCCTGTATCCTTCATAAACAATTGTTCATCATGTTTTCTGAGGTTTATAACTTACATTTGGCCGGGGGCGTATTGTTTTACCACATCCAATGACGGATACATCGTTCACTCTTCCTAGGTCTCTATACAAAGGGTCGCTGACCTCGATTACAATTTTGCAGATCCGTGCTCTCACTCCGTTTTCTCATAGGGGAATCGGGCTAGACATGGCCCCCGATTTTACCCGTATACAAATAGTCCCTTCGTTTTCCTGAGAGTAGGTTTACCGAAATGACAGGAAGCGATAAATGGACACTACTTCCTTCCTTCATACATTACAATCAAAATGACGGGTCAACGTAACGTCCCATGAGTCGCGTCATTCTAACTTCGGACACGTGTCAGTCGCTGGTTGACTATCCTCGAATATGAAACGTCATGCATTGATTGTTCTTCCTTATAAAACCTTTGACCCTTTTTCCTTTCTTCTACTTTTCGATTCTGAAACTTACCCTCGAATTATCTACTTGCATTTAATTCCTTCAAATCTTCATACATTCTCCTTGGATCTTCAGCCCAAACCTTCATACTTTCATCCCATCTTCAAATCTTCAGATTTTGTCTTCAAACCTTCGTATCTTTTCATCAGACCTTCATATTTTTTCCTCAAACCTTCGTATTTCCCAGATCCCAATGGATAAAACTTCCAAATCTGTGCATCGGCAAACTGCTCCTTCATCTTCCAACCCGGCCACAGACGTCAGGATGGTAATCCCCGAGGTGGCTTAGGAGCCCCCTTGAAGAGCTTTGTACCCGAGGGTTGCTCTATCGAGAACGATTTTCACGTCGAGAAGGCTTCTAGTCAGCAG
Organism: Nicotiana sylvestris; assembly: GCF_000393655.2. Lineage (NCBI taxonomy): Eukaryota > Viridiplantae > Streptophyta > Magnoliopsida > Solanales > Solanaceae > Nicotiana > Nicotiana sylvestris. The sequence continues at coordinate 87,988,364 of NC_091068.1, read as the reverse complement.
GACCGAGGCGAAGCAGCATGGAGGTACATATGCTCCATTAATAAGGAAACACTACCCACAATCTGGGTGGACTATAACTGGAAGGGCAAGGAGGTGGTCGTCCCCGAGCCCAACGATGGAATTACTACTCACATGGAGGGGTACTTAAGTATTTACACTTACCTCTTCACGCTCGCCCATGTGGACCCCATAGTCCTCGACTTCTGTAAAAGGTACGAGGTCTTCCTTGGGCAGATTCACCCATCCTTTTGGAGGATCGTAATCCTTCTCCGACACTTTATGAACAACTCCGAAGCTCCTTGGTTCACCCCCAACCATCTTCTTTATCTATACAGTCCCTAAATCTTTTGAGGGGGGTTGATTAAGCTCGTTCGCTGAGAAACCAAAGCTCCGTTCTCGAGCATCGACGAGGACCGAGATCGAGGCTAGCATGAGAGGTTCATTCGGGTGAAAACCGAAGACCACATCCCCTACGAATTTATACCGTTCTCAGAGAAGTGGAATGCCTCCTATAAGTCTTTTAATTATCGAGCATTTGGCATTTCCTTTTATTCCTTTTCTATTTTCCGGTATTTGTGTAGCGATTGCCCAAGTTCCTGATGTAGTCCCTCACTTCAAGGAGTGGATTGAGGGGATATGCAAATAGATGCCATACTCAGAGCGCGCATGGCGCAAGCTCTCAAAGGGAAAGTGGGAGGCTCGTTCCCATGGTGAGCCTCCTCCCGAATGATTACCTTCATACTCTTGGCTTACAGATCACTAAGTCTTCTTCCTTCTTACAGGTTTGCCCAAAACTACCGAACTCAGGCTGTTGGATGAGGACGAGGGTCCGTCCTCACTTGCCAAACCCTCCTCTTTGGAACATCTCGGGGTTGCCGCAAAGGAGGAGAAATATAAGTAGAAAAGGAAGTCCCCAGGCTCCCCGAATGCTGAGGCAAAGAAGAAGAAGGTAACCATCCGGGTCTGGAAAATCAAAAAGAGCACCAAGTCCAAGGTACCGAACTCTGATTCCCTCTACTGGCTCAGGGATTATCCCGAGGACGACAACCTTGAGTTTATTGCTCATGGGTCGACCCTTAATGAGGGGGAGTAGGCGGCAATCGGGAAAGATGACCATGAGTTCGATACTCCTCTAGCTCGAGAATTAGAGGGAGAGACGGAGGCTGCGACCTCTCGGGAAGCCGCTCCTATCCCGAAGGAGGTAACTGGTGTCATTGACATCATTGAGAAACCATTCTATACCGAGTCTATGCTCGAAGAGGCTCAAGCGGGTAAGGAGAAATCAAACGAGACAGAGCCAGGTCCATGTGCCCTCAACACGTTCTTCGACATCATGGACATGGCCGAGTTGAGGACGTTTCCGGGCTTGGTCACCTGGTGGTGCCAAAGAAGATGTTCCATTAGAGGCGGGGCGAGCTGAGCTCGAGCCCAAAACTATTGAAGTAGTTCCCTGCGCCGAGTATCGACCCCGGCCATAAGAGAATAGTCATTCTTACTATCCCAATGGAACCCCCAGCCTTGTCTACTCCGGTGTGCGTAGCCAGCTACCTTTGTTGTCTGGTGACCGATGAGGACCAGATAAATATGATCGATGTAGGCACATCGAGCCTCTTTAACGAGGTGCAACAAGTACTGAACCAGGTAAGGCGTCTACCATTCGTACCCCTTTAGGAATCTTGCTTAGTTTTAGACATGTTCTAATGACTTTATATTTTTTAGGCTTCAGTACTTTATCATTAAAGCTTCACTTCGGTCCCTCATGGAGATCAACCAGCTCAAGTTCGAGCTCAAAGAGCAAATCCAGTGAAGGATATGTATATGGCTCTTATTGAACAACAAGATGAAGCCCTCAAGGACCTCCCAATTCTCTGAGCCGAACTGGAAAAAGGCCCAGAAGGAGGCCTCGACCTTGAAGTGGGAGCACGCCAACCTGGTCGAGAAGGTAAGATCTTTGAGGATAAGAATGAGAAACTACTCGTGGTGACTAACAACTCAACTTCGCAGGTCCAAGAGAAGATAAACCTGATCGACCAGCTTCGGGATGAGATGGATGAGGTTAAGGCCACGACCAAGGCGTGAAATGGGCAGGATGGACCTATTGGCTTTGGAAAATGAGGCTGCAAAAGCAGAGCTGGCATCGGCCAAGGACCAAATCTAGGTGGCAAGGGATAAGGCTGACAAGTGGTCTCGACTAAATGATGAACTCCGGGCACAGTTGAACTCGGCCGTCACTAAACGTGATGCCTTCGACCAAGAATATGCGATGCTAAGGTAAAAATTAGAGGAAACTTCTGTTGATTCCTCTAACATCGAGGAAATGCAGGCCCAGTATAAGGCTAATGTGGAGATAGATGAGGCCCGCCTAAAGATGAAGACCAAGTACGTAAAGAGGCTATCTTTAAGAAAGATCCTCGGGGAGATCCATGCCCTAGGTATTGACCTATCAGCCAAGATCGAGAAGCCAAGAAACTTGAGGCCGAGGCAAAGGAACATTACAAGCCTGAGGGTCCCGAAGGTTTCAAGGGTTCTGAGGGTTCCGATGATTCTGGTGACGAGTCGAGCCCCGGTGACGACCAAGCGTAAATGCCTTAGTTCTTTTTTAGTTTTTTCCTTGTATATTTTTCTTTTTTGTTTATTTTAAGGCCTCTTTATGGTGCCTTTGTAAATAATTTTTTTGAATATATAAAATTTTCCCCTTTCGGAAATACCGTGTCTTTACTTTTCAGCATCTATTTGCAATTTCTATTTGTGTACTATTTTTAATGCCTTAGCATAAGATTAAATGTAGTCTAGAGCATCCGTTTTTCGGAGGCATAAATAGGGCCCAATTTCAATGGCAACTCTGTATTACTTGTGGCTTCGCGTCTTCGATAAAACCGATTTCCTTTAAGATGCTTAAGTGTCTTAGAAGATGTTTTTGTTGAGGTTAAACTTTTAATATGTTTCCATTTTTGTAAGGGTCTTACTTTCTGAGCACGGACTTCGAATTTCTCCAAGCCATTTTTAGGGTGGTCGTAGCCTTTTGTATTTAGGCAGTACCTAATAGGCTTGGTGCCTCCGGGATTCGGTAGCTCGAGTCGTCCGAATTTTTATCGGTAGACAATCCCCGAGTAGGGGTAGCTCGTGGGCTTTATGATCCAGGATCAGAGAAGTGAATTGTCCAGTAATAAATATAAGGGAAGCAAAGATTTCTTTTATTATTTAATATGTAAGTTACATGGAAGCGGGCATAAGCCTTGTGCCGTGGCTAGAGTGGACTATATGGGCACGGTTTGTATGACCGTTTGACCCTTACAATGAATCCTAACCATCAAGCCTTATTTTTGGCACAAAAACTTTTCTTTTCCTTTGCTAAAGATCTTGATCTACGGGTAACGACCCTCAATAGTCAAGGCCGAACTTGTGAGGGCTCGAATAGTGTTGACTTGGTGCAAACGATCAGTAATTTCGGTTCAAAGCCGGTCTTCAAAACTAAGGTAACACATTTTACTATTGCCTCGTTAAAAACCTTGCCGTAAAATCCGCTTCGGGACAAAATCGATTCAAGGAAAAAAGAATGCAATACGTGCTTTCAGACTTAATAGCCACATAAGCCCCTAGCTTAGTACCTGCATGCGCTAGTCCATAATGTAACAAAATTAAAAGGAATTAAGTTTGTAGCTTAGCAGTAGTATCGCTTTAAGTGTGCCACGTTCCAATCGTTTGTAGTTGAACGACATTTCCTGCTTTGAGTTTGTATGAGCCTTTGCCGGTTATTTCGACAACTAGATATGGTCCTTCCTAATTCGGGCCCAGTTTCCCTTCGTTTGGGTTCCTAGTGTGTAGTGTTACCTTTCTCAATACCAAGTCCCCGACTTGAAAGTATCAGAGGTTGGATCTTCGGTTGTAGTACCTTCTAGTTGTTACTTCTGGGCGGCTTCTCGGCTTTCGTCCAACAATTCCATGCTCGTGGTCATGGCCTCTCCATTTGACTCTTTGGTAGCATACTGGAACCTGAGGCTCAGTTCCCCTACCTCGACTGGTATTAAGGCTTCCGCTCCATAGACCAGAGAAAATGGGGTCGTCCCGGTACTTGACTTCGAAGTTGTACGGTATGCCCATAGGACTTCGGGCAAGAGTTCCTTCTACTTTCCTTTAGAACCGGTTAACCTCTTTTTTAGGTTTTGGAGTATAGTGTTGTTTGTCGATTCTACTTGCCCGTTTCCACTATGGTGGTAAGGCGTTGATAATATCTTCTTTATCTTGTGGTCTTCGAAAATCTTACTTACCTTTCTGCCGACGAATTATTTTTTGTTATCGCAAATGATCTCAGCTATTATATCCAATCAACATATTATGTTATCCCAGACGAAGTCATTGACTTCTTTCTCTCAGACCTTCTCGAACGCCTAAGCCTCGACCCATTTGGAAAAATAATCGGTCATGAATAGTATGAATTGAACCTTACCGGGTGCCCATAGCAGGAGATCGATGATGTCCATTCCCCACTTCATAAACTGCAATGGCAACAGGAGTGAGTAGAGCACCTCTCCCAGTTGATGAATCATCAGGGCATGTCTTTGGCACTCATCGCATTTTCACACGAAGTCTTTCGCGTCCTTCTCCATCTCGTTCCAATAGTAACCGACTCTGATTAGCTTCCAAACCAAAGATTTTGCCACTGGATGGTTTCTGCAAGTGCCTTCGTGAAATTCTCTCATGGCATACTCGATCTTTCCCGGCCCAAAAAACATGGCCAGTGGGCTGAAGAAGGATCTCCTGAATGATGCCCCTTCGACTAGGAAAAATCTAGCAACCTTGGTGTGCAGGGCTCTCAATTCTTTGGGATCCGAAGGCAATTTTCCCTGCCTTCAGGTAGTCTACGTATTAGTTTCTCCAATACCAAGTCAATCTTATAGAGTTTACTTCAGCGTGACCTTCATCTACCACCGAGTTCATCAGTTGTACTACTGCCCCCAATCTGAATTCACCGGAGTCAACAACCGACCCCAAGTTGGCCAGTGCATCGGCCTCGCTGTTTTGATCTCGGGGTATGTATTACAAAGTCCATTCCATGAATTGGTGCAGGGTCACCTGCAATTTATCCAAGTACCTTCATATTCGTTCTTCTTTTACTTCGAACGTTCTGTTTACTTGTTTTACCATGAGGAAGGAGTCGCATTTGGCTTCGATTATTTTGGCCCCAAGGCTCTTAGCCAGTTCTAGAACTGCAATCATGGCCTCATACTCGGCTTTATTGTTAGTCAATTTTGCAGTCCTAATAGACTGCCTAATTATATTTATCATAGGTGGTTTTAACACGATATTAAGCCCAGAACCTTTCGCGTTGGAGGCACCATTCGTGAATAAGGTCCAGATTCCCGTAATCTACAAAAATTTGAGGCTAGCGTAATGTCGGCCACAAAATCTACAAAAATTTGAGATTTTATGGAAGTTCGGGGTAGGTACTCGATGTCGTACCTGCTAATCTCTACGGACCATTTGGCTAAAAGGCCCGAGAGCTCGGGCTTATGCATGATATTCCTCAGCGGGTAAGAGGCTATGACACATATAGGGTGGCATTAAAAGTACATCTTTAGCTTCCTGGAAGCGCTTAGCAAAGCGAGTGCTAACTTTTCCAGGTGAGGATACCTCGATTCGGCACGTCTAGAACTCTACTAACATAGTAAATAGGGAATTACGTACCTTCTTCCTCCCGGACTAAGACACCACTTACCGTCACGTTGGAAACTGCCAAGTAGTGGTACAGTTGTTCGTCTGCCTTTAGAGTGTGCAGCAGAGGGGAGCTCGACATGCATCATTTGAGTTCTTCCAAAGCTTGTTGGCATTCCGGAGTCCAGGAAAAATTATTCTTCTTCTTCAATAGTGAGAAGAATGGATGGCTCTTGTCTGAGGACCTCGAGATGAACCGGCCCAATGCGGCTATATGCCTGGTCAGTCTTTGAATTTCCTTGACATTGTCCACTACGGTGATTTCCTCTATGGCCTTTATTTTGTCGGGATTGATCTCTATCCCCCTAATTGGATACCATGAACCAGAGGAATTTACCTACACCGACCCCAAATGCGAACTTCTCTGAGTTTAGCTTCATGTTGTATTTCCTTAGTATGTCGAAGGTTTCCTTCAAATGTTTCAAATGGTCCCCTGCTCGTAAGGACTTGACCCACATATCATCAATATAAACCTCCACTAATTTTCCTATTTGCTCTTCGAACATCCGGTTTACTAGGCATTGGTAAGTTGCACCGACATTCTTGAATCCAAACGAAATTATGTTATAGCAGTAGGTGCCAAATTTGTTATGAAAGAAGTCTTTTCTTGATTGCCCAGGTCCATCCAAATTTGGTTGTAACTGGAGTAGGCATCAAAAAACTGAGTATCTCGTGCCCGGCTGTCGCGTCGATCATTCGATCGCTTGTTAGGAAAAGGGAAAGAATCCATAGGGTACGCTTTGTTTAGTTCTTTATAATCCACATACATCCTTAATTTATTTTCTTTTTTAGGTACTACCATTACGTTAGCTAGCCAATCTGGGTATTTAACTTCCCGGATGGATCCTATTTTTAGAAGTTTGGATATCTCATCCTTGATGAATGTGTGTTTGATCTCAGATTGTGGTCTCTTTTTCTGCTTAACCGGATGGAACTTCATGTCCAAACTTAGCTTGTGAGTGGTTACCTCCGGGGGGATCCCTATCCTGTCAAGATGGGACAAAGAAAAATAATCATTGTTAGCTTTATGAAAAATAATAAGTTGTTTCCTAAGCTCGGGGGTTAACCCTGTGCCCAAGTATACCTTTCGATACGACAAATGCTCGATTCATATGAATTGTTCCAATTATTCAACCACTGATTTGGTGGTGTCAGTGTCATCAGGAGCTATGAATGATCTCGGGGCGCCATAATCGTCCTCCTCTTCTGCTCCTCGTTCTTCCTGCTTCTCCGGTTCGCCCGAGGCCAGTATTAGTGATTGCTATTAAATCTCTTCCTTTTTGGTTGGTTTTGTGTTCTTTGATGTCGAAACCGCAGGTACCTGAATTACCACGTTGACGACAAACATCTCCTTTGCGGCCGGATGTTCTCCATAGACCGTTTTGACTCCTGCCCCCGGTGTGGGAAATTTCAACGCCTGGTGCAAGGTCGAGGATACCACCCTCATGTTGTGGACCAATGGGCTTCCAAATAGAGCTTTGTACCTCATGTCCCCCTCGATCACGTAGAACTTCATTTCTTGGATTGTCCCAGTAGTGTTTACTGGCAGGGTTATCTCTCCTTTCGTGGTCTCACATGCCATGTTAAATCCGTTCAATATCTGGATTGCCAGTACGATTTGGTCTTGTAACCCCAATTGCTCTACGACCCTTGATCTGATGATGTTGATAGAGGTACCTGGATCAATCAACACACGTTTAACTCGAAATTTATTGATAAGTACGGATATTACAAGTGCAACATTGTGAGGTTGTACGATGCCCTCGGTATCTTCATCGCTGAACAAAATGGCTCCCTCTGGAATATAATCCCGGTGCGTTTTCCCTTGTGATAGATACTTTAGTACGTTTCATCATTGGCCCCTAGGGAACAACGACCCCTCCAATGATCATGTTGATCACGTGCTGAGGCTCCTCTTGTTCAACCTGTTTGTTGGCATCCCTGTTCCTGAAGTGGTTTTAGGCTCGCTCACTCAGGAATTCTCGGAGGTGCCCATTGTTGAATAACCAAGCAACTTCTTCTCTCAACTATCGGCAATAATCGGTCATGTGACCATGAGAGTCATGATACTTACCCATCAAATTAGGATCTCTCTGGGCAGGGTCGAACTACAATGGTCGGGGCCACTTGGTCTCTTTGATACGCACTATAGTTGACACGATGTTGGCAACGTCCAAATTGAAGTTGTACTCCGATAATCTCGGTGCTTCCCTACTCTCGAGCGGTCTGTCGAACCCATTTTTTCTTATTATACCTCGGCTAATGGGCCCTCAATCACTTTTTTTCTTTCTCCTTATAGGGGCAACACTCGGATCCACTTCCATTTCAATCCGCGCTGTATGGTTGATACCGATCTCGGGCTGATCAATGTCTCTCTTAGATCTATTGTTGGCCCTGATGGGGGTAAACAATTCCAAGAGGGTCTCTGAGTTGGTCGTCCTCGACCCTAATCTTCGACTGGTACCTTTTGTGGACGTCGACCCAGGTTACTACCGGGTACTCCACCAAATTTTCTTTTAACTGTTGAGAGGCCAAGGAACTTCTAGGCTTGAGCCCCTGAGTGACTGCCTGAATGTCCTAATCACTTGCATTTTGTGGTAGGTCCATCTGTTCCATATGGAATCTTTCTGCGAACTCCCTAAGCATCTCGTTATCTCTTTGTTTGACCTTGAAGAGATCTAACTTTATGCCTTGATGGCTCCGGCATGGGCCTTTACGAAAGCATCTACAAGCATAACAAACGAGTCAATGGAATTTAGGGGCAAGTTGTGATTCCATATCATTGCTCCCTTGGACATGGTCTCCCCAAACTTCTTTAGTAACACCAACTCGATCTTATCGTCTTCCAAATCGTTTCCCTTGATTGCGTACGTATAGGAGGTCACATGCTCATTTGGATTTGTGGTCCCATTATATTTGGGGATGTCAAGCATATGAAACCTCTTTGGGATCGGCTTTGGTGCCGCACTCGGAGGAAAAGGCATCTAGATAAATTTCTTGGAATCCGGCCCCTTCAATATCGGGGGTGCTCTCGAGATCTGATCAACCTTGGAATTGTATGTTTCCACCTTCTTGTCATTATCCTCAGTCTTTTTCTCACCTGACCCCACCCATTTCGCTAATGCTTTGAGCATTTTCATTACCTCAGGACTTACCCCGGGCTTGGCTTCACCCGGTCTCTCGGTAATTTGTTCGTCTCTTCGGGTGCTTTCTCGGGATCGTTCAGGCTCGACCATGTTGGGGGCGTGGCTTTAATTCTGCAGTTGTGCTATTGCCGGTTCTTGAGCCTGCAACATTTCGAAAATCAGCCGTAGGCTTACCCCATCACATTTGCCTTCGGGATCTTCTCGAGTTGTTGGTCGGGTTCCCTTCCCCCCTCCCCGAACACTATTTTCGTGATCAATTGGCAAATTGATATTGATGTCCACCTACGAGTTAGCATCGGCCGGGTCGGCAACTAGGACAATGTTGGTATTGAAATTATTATTTTTGTCATGATGTCCAAACTTAGAATTAACGTTTAAGTAAGGAGACTGAGAGTTTAACATTTTGGAGATATACGTTTTGCCCAAATCAAATGAGGCTATTATAGGTAATTAAAGACATTTAATGCTACGTTATATAATCATTATATTCAATACAAATTCTCTAACGTATTCCATATTTAATGTCTATTAAATGCCGTATCTGCACTCTTTTCTATTGTCAGATTCATTCCTTTTGATTCTCGGACATAAATGACTTAGATAGGTACGGGTGCTGGGTTATTTGTATTCCTGCCCGTGCGTCTTCCTCTGCCATTTGCTCGTATTTGTTGCAACTCGTGTCTCTTGGCTAGTTGTAATTCTTTGACCATTTGACCAGTCTACGTGTTTCGACACGTATTCGACACGTCACCTTTATATTTAAATACGATTTTTCCCAATACACTGTTAACAGTGAGCTAAATCCTTTTCAGTGTGCCATTATCTGTTGGCCAAAAGCTAACAAAATGAAGGAAGTTGCATGTGATAGCAAAACTTGTTCTATTTTTTATTTAATCTTTCACATGCACTCTCCTGTTCCAAAATTGAATAATAAATATTTAGTCAAAAAGGGTCAGGAATGTTTAATCTAGATGTTGAAAATTTTCCTTTCCGGCAGTTGCTTATTGGATTTTGGAAAATAATATTGAACTTTGAAGAGGAGCAACGGTAACGTTATTTTCGCATAATTTGTAGGTCACGGGTTCGAGCCATGAAAGTAGTCATTAATGCTTGCATTAAGGTATGCTATCTATATCAAATTCCTTGGGGCACGATCCTTCCCAAAATCATGTGTGAACGCGAAATACTTTATATACCAAGCTGCCCTTTTTTACTACTAAACTTTTCTAACGCTACTAAACTTTTCTAACGTGAAAGATTGAGGTTTGTGTGGACTCTCTCTCTTCACTAGAGTGTAGAGAAACTGGCTGGTGCAGTGTACCAAGAAGAAGAGTTTATTATTTAAATTGGTATTTAATGAGAACCTTTTTCATGTAACTCGCGGTTTAGATTAATCAAACTTAAAATAACATTTTTATTTCTATTTTTCTTGTTTAACTATGCAATACCTGCGGAATATTTGAGCCAGAAATTCACCAAGAGAAAAGATGTATTTTCTGAGGAAAAAATAAATAAATAAAGATGTATTTTCTTAGTAAAAAAAAATTCCATTCTTGAGACCGGACCGCAAGATACAAGTTAAGGAGAAATGTATTCTGATCATTCCCACTACACCGATTAGAATTCTTTTTATTTATTATTTTCTTGTATGAGTTTGAACTTGAGATCTTTGATAAAAATAAAAGGATAAATTTCATGTGTCATTCAGCTTTATATGTTCATGTCGATAATGTATGACAACCTTTAAAGGTTCTCCTAATGTTAATTTGACCCTAACGTAACTAGGATAATTTTGGCCCATACAAGCAGCACATAATGGTGATTGGTGGAGTCAATTTCTCTCGTAAGTTGGAACTACAAATTGCATAGAATTTTCCTTGATATAACTTAGGAGTGGAATTTTGGAAAAATCATGCTTCTATAAGAGTAAAAATGGCATATAATAGTCACTAATTAAGGGTGTCTTTAATTTTTATCCACTAATTATAATGCTCAGCAAAAATAGCCACTACTAATAGAAAAAAGACAGTTTTATCCTTTCTTCAATGCATATATTCCCAAACCCTTGTTTTTTTCATTCAGAAGAGGGAACATTTGAGAGCGAATCTTTCAGGGCAAGTTTCGTGTGTTCTCAGCATCTGTATCATCCTCGCATGCTAACGAGCTGCAGTTAATCTTTCTCCTTCTTCTTCTTCTCTGTCATCTTCTCTGAATCGAACGATCGAACTGGTATTTTTTTTTGTTTTATGCATTTTGTTTTTCTATATGTGTAATCGCGATCAATGTCGTGTCAAGTATGTGTGAAATTTCAAAAATGATCATTATAAGTTGATTCAGTGTCAGAGAAGTAGCGTATTTTTGTGATGTTGTTATTCAGAAATTTTTGGTGTTGAAATGTGAAATGTGTTTGTGGTTGATTCAATATATTTGATTATGTAAGGACATTTCATAAAAATTAAAAATAGTCGTATAAATTCATAAGCTTACTGTGTTTATGAATTTTTAGTTAACTGTGTTCATGAAAGATAAGGACTAAACGACATTAACTTTTGAAGTTGGAACTCAAAGTTAAGGACTGAGTGTCCTTAACTTTTGAACTTGAAACTTGAAGTTAAGGACAAAGTGTCCTTAACTTTGGAACTTGAAAGTTGAAGTTTAGGACCAAGTGTCCTTAACTTTTCAACTTGAAACTATAAGTTAAGGACTGTCTGTCCTTAACTTTTTAACTTGAAACTTGAAGTTAAGGACCAAGTGTCCTTAACTTTTGAACTTGAAATAATAAGTTAAGGACTGCCTATTCTTACCTCTTTAACTTGTAAATCTATGTTAAGGACTAAGTGTCCTTTACTTTTGAACTTGGAATTCAAAGTTAAGGACTGTCTGTCCTTAACTTTTAAACGTGAAACTTGAAGTTAAGGACCAAGTGTCCTTATTTTTTGAACTTGAAACTATAAGTTTAAGGACTGCCTATTCACCTCTTTAACTTGTAACTCTAAGTTAAGGACTAAGTGTTCTTAACTTTTGAACTTGGAATTCAAAGTTAAGGACTGTCTGTCCTTAACTTTTTAACTTGAAACTTGAAGTTAAGGACCAAGTATCCTTAACTTTTTAACTACAAATTTGAAGTTCAGGACCTATTATCCTTAACTTTTCAACTTTAAACTTTAAGTTAAGAATTGCTTGTCCTTAACTTTTTTACTTGAAACTTGAAGTTAAGGACCAAGTCCCTCCAACCTGTAAGTCCTAATCTTTATTTTCTTTTTCCTTCTTTGTAGTGTGATAATGGAAGGAGATCGTGTGTTCAAGTTTGATGTTTGGCGTAATTTTATGGTGTATTGGAAAAGAGATTTACAGTATAAGGAAACAATCAAAAGTTTTTTGTCAAACAGGTAGTGGAAGAAGTTGAGGGATGGTATTTTTGGCAACTTCTTCTGATTACAAAGTGTGAAGTTCTGTGGTAAACTTATTCACTGTATATTGCTTTCAAAAATTGTAAATAATGACCCTGATTCGATGACATTCAAGGTTTTTGACCGTGAAATTAAGTTTACACGTGACGCATTTCATATATTACTGGTTTGAAGTGTTATTCCTCACCGAACATAAAAGGTTTACATGAAAAAGAGAATAGGCTTTCGAAAGTCTATTTCCCCGGAAAGGATAGAGTTGAGTTGGGTGATTTGTTTAATTTTATTACTAGTCACCCACAGGGTACAACTGCAGCATTTGTAGGCAGCGATGATGATGCTATGAAGTTGGAAACAATTTATTTTGTTGAATCTGTTTTGATGGGCAAGCGGAAGAATAAGAATGTGTCCGAGCAGATAATGAAAATTGTAGACGATGATGAACTCTGCTCTTCTTTCAATTGGGGTCTCTTTCTTATGAGACATTATTAAAATCATTGAATAGTTGTTTGAAGCCAAATGAGAATGAGACTGAGAAAGACAAAGATAAAGACAAGGATAGCTACACTATACTTGGTTTTCCTTTTGCCTTTTGTGTTTGGATTATGGAAGTAATTCTTATTTTCCAAGAAAAACAATTTGTGAACTTCCAAGAATTTGGTTATCCTCGGATGTTATGTTATTCGGAAATGAAATCTCCACGGTTTGATTCTCTGAATAAAAAATACTTCCATAATGAAAATATAAGTCAATCTAATTACTAGCTATTTTTTTGTTTATTTGCTTTTGTTCTGAAAACTTATGTTTATTTTTTGTTATATAATAGTTGTATAAGTTGTTCGAGGTGTCACCATTTATTCATGTTGAAGAAGATACAGATCCTCTTAGTGTGGACGAGCCAATTTCTCAAGATCAAAGCTCAATGCCTTCTTCCACACAATTGATGAAGTCATGCTTAAGGAAATTGTTAAAGTAGGTTTTCTACCTTTGAATAGCATTAGTTTTTTTATTTGATTATTTTTTGCTTACGAGACTTTTTTGTTTTTATGTTTTTTGATTCAGAGATTGTCAGAGAGTTTTAAGAAGGATCTGCAAGCTGAAGTTACTAGAATAAATCAGAAAATAGTTGTAGCAGAAAAAAAGATTGAGAATGAAATCATGGTAATATCATCAATTTCAGTTAGTCCAAGTTCAAGACTTTGTGTCCTTAACTTTTGAACTTAAAACTATAAGTTAAGGGCTGCCTGTCCTTAACTTTTTAACTTAAAACTATAAGTTAAGGACTGCTTGTCCTTAACTTTTGAACTTAATACTTGAAGTTTACGACCAAGTGTCCGTAACTTTTGAACTTAAAACTATAAGTTAAGGACTGCATGTCCTTAACTTTTGAACCTGTAATTGAAACTTAAGGACTGCTTGTCCTTAACTTTTGAACTTGGAATTCAAACTTAAGGACTGTCTGTCCTTAACTTTTGAACCTGCAAGTCAAACTTAAGGACTCATATCCTTAAATTTTCAACCTGTAATTCAAACTTAAGGACTGCATCTCCTTAACTTTTGAACCTGTCCTTAACTTTCTAACTTAGTTTCTTTCTCAAGATTTAAAGAAAACTCTAGGATTAAAGCTTGATACTTTGTTGTGTATGAACTCGATTTTAGAGATGCACATCTAGAGGATGAAACTGAGAACGTCACTGATATTGGGAAAGGTTAGATATAGATTTTGAATTTTTTTTCATTGAAATTTATATTCAATAGCGTAATACATATAAATTTTTTTGTGATTACAAATATTTGTAGAATCTATTGATGGAGAGGAAGTTCAAGATGTAGGAGAATGTCAAGACCAGAAAAATCCAAAAGAGACAGGAGTAACAGAAAAAAATTGTAAATGTGGATTGCAATCTCAGGAGGATTTAGAAAGTCTATTGGGAACAAGTGTCAGTGAGATTGTATGCAAATGCTTAGAAGGAACATATGATCTGTCTACACCTCTGTCATATAAAGAAAAATTTAGAGTTCAAACTTGTGCCAATCAAGGTTAGATAAAATTTTCATGATATATTGAATGTTAGTTTTAGTGAATTATTAGAATGGGTATTAATTGCATGGCATTACAGAATCTTTTGAAGCTGTAAGGGAAGAAACTGGAGTGGAGTATCAAGAGAAAAGTGGAGTACAATCTCAAGACCTAGAAAATACTGAAAGAACAAGCATAAGTGAGATTGTTTCCAAATTCATAGATGGAACATGTGATCTTCCTACACCTCCCTCTCTTACCGATAATATTGGAACCCAAGAAAATGCTAGTGAAGATAATGATGTAATTGGGATGATCTTGACTATTGCAAATGGTTAGACGGTATTTTTTTTTAATTTTATACATGTTTGTTTTAATCAAAGATTAGTGACAAGTACTAATTGTGTTAGCTGTTGTAAATATTTTGCAGAATCTTGTGAACTTGCAACTGAAGAACATGGAGAACAATTACAAGATAAAGAAAATGTGCAGCTGGAAGATAAAAAAAATGATGCAAGCAATATTTTAGCTGAATTGTCTCTTGAAAAAACACAATAAGGCAGTGTGAACAAGACAGATAATGATTGTATCCTAAATATTTTATTCATAATTGAAATTTTGTCTCTTCATTTGACGACTTGCAGCAAACTAATATATTTATATAGTGTTGCCTGAAGAGGAAAACATTGATGAAGATCCTAACCAATATACGAGGAAAAGAAAGAGAGATAGTATTGGTTATGATGGTCCGTCATTTTCTATTCTTACTCCTACTCCTTCAAGTACACATATGAGCATTGATGGGGGTTTACCTATGGAGGTTGAAGGAAATGTTGAAGAAGAGCTTGGTCGAGGTAAAAGGAACAAGAAGCTTAGTTGGCAGTTGAAATCTCCTTTTGATCAGGAAAGAAAAATGGCAGACAATCAAAATACTCCCAAGATTTTAGGCTGGATAAAATCAACATATACTCGTAGGTGTATTTTTCATTATGCCACAGATGATACAAAATTATTGAAGAAATTCATTGTGTGGTTGGTCAAGGAGAAAAGGAGAGGTCGAAAAAAAGAGTAAGACCCTTAATGTATTTCAGTATTGATATTGAAATTGCTAAAGTTAAGTGTCCTTAACTTCTGTGATTGTAAGTCTAAGTTTTGGACCAAGTGTCCTTAACTTTTGAATTTGAAAATCAAAGTTAAGGAGCTACTGTCCTTAACTTTTCAACTTGGAAATCAAAGTTCAGGACTAAGTGTCCTGAACTTTTGAACTTGTAAGTCAAAGTTTAGGACCATGTGTCCTTAACTTTCTAACATGTAATTCAAAGTTAAGGACTGTCTATCCTTAACTTTTGAACCTGCAAGTTAAACTTAAGGACTGTTGTCCTTAACTTTTGAACTTGATACTCAAAGTTAAGGACAGACAGTCCTTAAGTTTTGAACTTTGAACTCAAAGTTAAGGACAAAGTGTCCTGAACATTTAAACTTGTAAGTTTAAGTTAAGGACCATGTGTCCTTAACTTTTCAACTTGAAACTCAAAATTCAGGACCATGTGTCCTTAACTTTCTAACATGTAATTCAAAGTTAAGGACTACATGTCCTTAACTTTTGAACCTGCAAGTCAAACTTAAGGACTGTTGTCCTTAACTTTTGAACTTGATACTCAAAGTTAAGGACAAATAGTCCTTAAGTTTTGAACTTTGAACTCAAAGTTAAGGACAAAGTGTCCTGAACATTTAAACTTGTAAGTTTAAGTTAAGGACCATTTGTCCTTAACTTTTGAACTTAAAACTCAAACTTCAGGACCATGTGTCCTTAACTTTCTAACATGTAATTCAAAGTTAAGGACTGCCCATCCTTAACTTTTGAACCTGCAAGGCTAAGTTCAGGATTAACTTCTAACTTTGATATTTTCAAAATTTTCAGGGGACAAACTGATATATATGCTGATGATAATGGTGTGAGAAAGAATCCATACAAATTGTATCATCAAAAAATCAGTAGCAAAATGTTCTTCCTTGAGATTTCAAATACTAGCTTTGTATTTTATGATAAGGTTAGATAATTTGCAAGGCATTTATTTTCTTTATTCTTAATTTATCATTTTTAATTATTTTATGACTGATGGATTTGTTTTATTTTTTGCCTTTCTATGAAACATATTGACATTGCCCTATATTATCTGAGAAAGAAGGAATACTACCACCTTCACGATCATTATTTTCGTTACACAACTACTGATATTCTTTTTGATAACTATATAGTGCTTGTGTATAAAGATTTCAGTGAAGATGCTACTGATGACTTTTAGTGTGCTGGTTAATCAGTTGTTTCTGACACCATATGTGTGAGGGAACAGTCGTAGATATGGAATTGCTTGGACAGAGGTTGACAAAATCTTTTTTCCACGTCGGCTTCCTTCAGAAGATGATAATGCTGTGACACACTTTCTTTTGGGGGTATTGGACTTGAATCAGAAAAAGATTGATGTATACGATTCCATATATAGTGAGCCATATGAGGCAGGAATGAATCACATATAAATGTATGCACACATGATCCCCCACTTGCTAAAGTTCTCACAGTTTGACAAACAACACAAGTCTTTTGGAAATGCCTTCAACAAATTTGATATTCAGTGGCAAAGATCACCACACCAAACTGGATCGTACGTGTTGTTATTTGTTATATTATTTATATGTACTTTATATTTTTTTTAATTCATTGCATATCTTATATTTTTCTTAGGACTGATTGTGGTGCATTCCTAACCAAGTATGTGGAGTTGTTGATGATTGGAAAGGATGTGGAGAAATTCCAACCTGAAGACATAAAAGACTTTAGAAAAGAACTTGCCGCAAACCTTTGCGCACATGGTGAGTGGAAAAGAAATTCTAGTTATGATACACCACCAGAAAATGTTGGTGATAACTATGAGAGTGAAAATGAAACTTGCCATCCAAAGAAGTTGTAGTTTAGTTGTAAAGAAAGTTACTTGTGGTTGATCTTTTGTATAAAATTGTTGTAAAGAATCCATATGAATTCTGCAAGTTCAGAAAACTTCTGAAATATTCTGTAAATTCCTCAAAATGCACTTATATTTTGTTTGCGTAGCAAATATTTTTGTCACACCTATGCAAAATTACAATTTTAGAAGTAATATCAAGGCATCATGTTATTAATTTCTTTGTTTCTCTCAAGTGTTGATTTGTCCATGGAGTTTGTTAGTATTAGTTCATGAATAAGTGTAATTGAACTTCAAATTCAAAGTTAAGGACCAAGTGTCCTTAACTTTTGAACTTGAATACAAAGTTAAGGACTGCCTGTCCTGAACTTTTGAACGTGTAATTCAAACTTAAGGATTGTCTGTCCTTAACTTTTGAACCTGCATGTCAAACTTAAGGACTCCTGTCCTTAACTTTTGTAAAGTTAAGGACAAACAGTCAATAACCTTTGAACTTTGAAATTCAAACTTAAGGACTCTCTGTCCATAACTTTTTAACCAGCAAGTTAAACTTAAGGACAAACAATCCTTAACTTTTGAACTTTGAACTATAAGTTAAGGACTGTCTGTCCTTAACTTTTGAACCCGTAACTCAAAGTTAAGGACGTCCTTAACTTTTGAACTTGAAACTCAAAGTCAAGGACAGACAGTCCTTAAGTTTTGAACTTTGAACTATAAGTTAAGGATTGCGTGTCCTTAACTTTTGAACCTGTAACTCAAAGTTAAGGACTGCTTGTCCTTAACTTATGATGAAAATCAAAGTTAAGGACTGCCTGTCCTTAACTTCTAATCTTTGAACTCAAAAGAAACAAAAAGAAGGTAAGCAGAAAGAATTTTTGTAAATTCAGACATCTTCTCAAATAAGAATAATATAAATGAATCCAATTTATAGCAAAAACTTAAAAGAGTCGATAAATATAAGTGGATATATCTACTATTCTCCATGCTTTCTTGAAAATGGATGGACTGTCGGATAATATATACATGCTATTCTATTATGACCAATTCTTCTGCAACGCCCACATTTGAAAGTTATTTTTGATGACTCCGTAGCTGGAATGTGCCTTTTCTTCTGCCTTATACCTGGTGGCACTTTGAAATCTGGAGGTTTAACAATTTGTGACTTAACACTCTCTGGTACAATCCAAGAATCAGTATGTCCTACAAGATGTATTTGTAATTCATATGTTTTCAACCAAGATTCCTTTAAGTACTAGTGTGAACAAAAGTTGGACTTCTTGATGTTTCTCTTCTCGATAGCTGCAATTGCATGTATGCATGGTAATTTATCAAATTGAAACTGAAAATAATCACATGTTCTTTTGTTTAAGTCGACCAAGAATGTTATTCCTTCTTCTTCAACACTAGAACGCCATGAATCAACAAGGAAGACCTTCAATGTTGAAAAATTATAAGTTAGTACATTATGTTAAATTATATTAAAATCATAAGCTAAACATAGAACATAATACTTACATTCAAAGTAAATGCTAAATCTATTTTTTTCTTCAATTCCTCCTCTACCCAACACGAAACATCATAAAAAGTTCGTTCTGCTTCGTTTCTTCTTTCATAAAACCAACGTTGTAGCTTCACTTGAATGAAATCCATCATTCTTAATATAGGCAGCTCCCTTGCTTCTAATAGGATAGAATTCATTGACTCAACTATGTTTGTTGTGAGCATGTCATATCATCGTCGTGGAATACAAGAACGTGCCCACCTTTCTGGTGGTTCTTCCATCAAGTAGTCATAAGTTTTCTTATCTACTTTTGCTATATCTGACATATATAGATCAAATTCTTTGCGCCTGTATACTCTTGCAGCACTTTGGAAAAGTTTTATGACCTCACTTTTCACCTTCCTTCGCTTTAGGTTCTGCTCCAAATGATAGATGCAAATCCCATGATGGCTTTCAGGATATACCTTTGCTATGTCATATGCAATAGCTTGATGCCTGTCTGATAAAAAAATTAAATTCTCACGGCTCCCAATTGCATTGCGAAGCTGACTAAAGTACCACTCATAGGAATTGTTATTTTCAGATTCTGCTATTCCAAAGTCTAGTGGGAAAATTTGGTTATTTGCATCTTTTGAAACTGAAATCATTAAAACACCACGAAATTTTGACTTAAAAAAAGTTGCATCAACAACAATCACTGGTATACAATGATTCCAACAAGCTATTGATGATCCATATGCATAAAACATATAAAGAAACCTGAAAATATAATATAAAACAAGTTTAACAGAAGTTAAGGACAGGTAGTCCTGAACTTCAGATTACAAGGTTAAAAGTTAAGGACAGTCAGTCCTTAACTTAGAGTTTCAAGTTATAAAGTTAAGGACATGCGGTCCTTAACTTTGAGTTCAAAGTTCAAAACTTAAGGACATGCAGTCCTTAACTTTGAATTACAAGTTCAAAAGTTAAGGACAACCAGCCCTGAACTTCTGGTTACAACTCAAAAGTTAACTGGTTAAAGACGGCATGTCCTAAATTTTAGAAAACATACTAATAAACTTTTTTTTGATTTACCTGTTGTTGTCCTCTATCTTTATGTTAGTATAAGTTCTAGGGTTTTTACTTCTCATTATATACAAGTATGAAGACAATAATTCATAATTCTCTTCGGGAGTTCCTCTTATTAAAGCGGAATCAAGTTGAATAGCATGCCACGCCTTGTGATACCCAATATCTAGTCCATGCAATTTTTGCATCTCTGCCATGACAAAAGCTGGTGTAACTTCAAAACTTGGGTCTCGAAGATTGTCGATAATGTAACCACTAATCAACTTTAAAGTAGCATGCCTTTGATCAGCTTTCATAGTGTTAGCAGCGCAGTCATGCTTTTTCTCAATTTTTACTATCTTGAACAGTGTTGAATCTTTAATTCTGAAAGCACGCACACACCAACAACACCTATCATCATTGTATTTCAACGAATATCTTGTTGAGCTTGATCTAACAACCTTGAATTCAAAATGTCCTTTAATTGCTATATTTGAAAAACAGTTAATTATACTCTTCTTCTTGTCAAATACTGATCCGATATTTATTTCATCCAACGAAGCATTTTCTCTTATAATCGTAGTTGGGGATTCTTTTTGTTTCAAATTTGATCTTCGTCTAGTTAGTTGAGTAAAGGTTTTTTCAGCAACTTCTTCGATTATCGGTGCACTCTCTAAGACTTGAATACCCAAAGCTTGTTCGTTGTCAATCTATATAATGCTTTGTCCTTCTACTTGAATAGAATCAAATGTTTGAAGCACCTCTTCAGTTATTGGTTGAGCTTCAACCATATCTATTTCCATTATCCGTTGGCATTTGTCTTGATTGTCATGTTGAGTTTCTCTGTTGACATGTGTTTGAAGCACCTCTTCAGTTATTGGTTGAGCTTCAACCATATCTATTTCCATTATTTGTTGGCATTTGTTTTGATTGTCATGTTGAGTTTCTGTGTTGACATGTTCGTTGCTTGTTGATCCAAAAACTCTTTTCTAAATATCAACAATGAAACGACAGTCCTTGAAGAGTGAATGAGTTTTTAGTAACTCTATACATGTGTGAAGATCTAAATCTTTGGATACAAGCATTCCCTTGCTTGTTCCAAGGTTGATATCAAACCATATCACTGCTTCAAACTTGTGTCTATCCAATTCAATAACTTCAAAGATCTATTTAATGAAATCTTCAAACCGAATTGCCTCAGGTACCAGAACAAGCTTTGTTTGATGATCAAGATATTTATAGTCTTCAGTCCATCTACTATTAAAAGCAACTATAATGCATATTGTTTCCATCCTGCAAGTCAAGAGAATGGGAAACTCAGGACATATTTTATAATGCAATCCTTGTATAATTAAGAACAAGTACTGTAAGTTCAAGACAAGTTAAGGACCAAGTGTCCTTAACATTTGAACTTGGAATTCAAAGTTAAGGACTGCATGTCCTTAACTTTTGAACCTGCAATTGAAACTTAAGGACTGTCTGCCCTTAACTTTTGAACTTGGAATTCAAACTTAAGGACTTCCTGTCCTTAACTTTTGAACCTGCAAGTCAAACTTAAGGACACCTGTCCTAAACTTTTCAACTTGAAACTCAAACTTCAGGAACTAGTGTCCTTAATATTATGTGCTCAATTTTTATAGAATTAACCTGTAATTCAAACTTAAGGACTTCCTGTCCTTAACTTTTCAACTTGAAACCCAAAGTTAAGGACCAAGTATCCTTAACTTTTTCAATTTGAAACTCAAATTTCAGGACTTAGTGTCCTTAAATTTTTCAAAACAATTTGCAAAACTATGACAGTATGTCCTTAATATACAGAAGAACAACAACAAAGTTAAGGACATTATGTCCTTAACTTTTTCAATTCAATTTGCAAAATGAGGACACTATGTCTTAATATTATATGCTCAATTTTTATAGAATTATCACAGGATGCGATGTCCTTAACTTTATCAATCCAGAAATTCAGAAAAAAAAAATCAAATTTCTAATTACTACATAAAAATCAATAGAAATCGGAAAGAGTATAACTATGTCGAAATAAAAATCAATAGAAAAACATAAAAATATAACTTACTGTAAATCTATGTCGATTTTTGGATGAGAATGTTGAATTTTTGAAGTCGGAAGAGAATCTTCTTCAATTTCGACGATCACAGTAAAGTAATTTTGCGCTGTTGCTGCTGCTGCTGATCGTTAATAAAAGCGTAGGTATAAGTTATAGCAGAAGGGTATTTTCGTCTAGTCAGGTATAAGTTTATTAAACCAGTGGCTAAAGACTAAAACATTTAAAACACTGACTTTAAAATAAAGACAGGTGTTGTTAGTGGCTATTTGTGCACATCGCCCTCTATTAGATTGACGTTGCATCTTTTGTAGACCAAGACATAATTTCTCAAGTTTTTGATATGTTCTATACTTATAATCAATTTGTCAATTGTTTTTACTTTTATTTGAAAATGTGTTTAGCATTTAGTAGAAAGAAGCCCAAATGTGCCCCGCGCAGTCATTGAAATTGCTCAATTTTTATTCATATTTAGATTTCTGATCCATTCATATTTTGGTTAATAAATCTTGGCAAAATATCCAAAATTACCCCTCTACTTTTTAAATATCGATTACATCTTACCTCCGCTATATTATTCGGTCAAATTTATCCCTATTATTATACTATCCAGCCAAATTTATTACTACTATCAACAAACTTTTAAAAATTATCCCTCAATCCGTCAGGTGACCAAGAATCTCCTAAATCATTTTAGTTAAGTCACGTATTCTTCTTGATCTACTAATTTTAATAGTAGGCATTTACCTGCTTTCTTAATTGAAAAAAAAAATAAGAGAAAGAAATATTAAAATAGTGCAGCGGTTAGTAAACAAAGTATAGTAAATTGAAGAAGCTAAATTAGGTAGCTTGTCTAATTTCAAAAGTATTTACAATATCCCAATTTTAGTAAATTCGTTCCACCAACGGTATGGAGACTTTACAAGTATTAGTGATATAAGTTCAAGTTCCTTGGAGATTTTGCATTGTCGAATTCAACTTTGCTTCAATCAAATGCCTACACATGATGCACTATTAAGTTAGTCGACCGAACTCTATACTAACTAGATAATTACAAAATATATTCGAATATATGACATACATGATAAGAAGCCGCATATAATACATAACAAATAGACCCACAAAATTATGCGGTGTGTATATGGTTAAAAATTAATAGAAATTTTAAACCAATTCCAAAATCATTATGAAATGGGAGCAATGATAATTAAAAATATCCATGAATAATTGTATAATTTAGTACCTTTAGTATTCACATTAATAATAATTTCTAAAAATAGTGGATCAAGAAGAAGAACAAGTGATTTAAATAAAAGGGATTTGGGAGATTTTGGATTACCTGACGAATATATGAGTAATTTTTAAAAGTTTATTAATAGTAGAGGTAAATTTAATTGAATAGTATAACGATAGAATAAATTTAATCGAATAGTACAACAAAAGTTAAATATAAACAATATTCGAAAGTAAATAGGTAAATTTAGACCTTTTCCCATAAATCTTCTCGTATTTTTCTGCTTTCTCGCAAAACGGTGGAGTTCACGTGCTCAATTCTTTTTTCAGAAAGTCCAAATTTGCTCCTTAATTAAACTTTAACATTACCCTCAGCTATGGAGTTCCCGCTGGGGTTCAAGAGCAAACAACGAGATCATTTCTTAACAGCAATAACAACAATAACCTCCAGCATAATCTCATAAGTGGCGAGACCATTTCTTTACAGCGATAATATTAAACCAAATCTTCTTGAAATTCTTTTTGACCATTGTTTACCCTTAAAATCGGATAACAATTAAATTTATAAGAGATTTTAATGATACGTGGATTACTTTAACACAAATCGATGAATTGAATTGTATTTAAATCGAACAATGATAAAATAAATTCAAATTGAGCGATTTGAACAGTTATAGCCTTGAAAAAATGAGTCTCACTTGAACTGGATGCAATTCAAACGATATCAGATACCACAGAACAGTAGCTTACAGAAAGAAAATAATGTTATATTACTTTTGGATGCGTGTAACCATATGTTTTACAAATAATCAAACCCTCTTTATATAGTAAGGGAGTCTACTTTACGTACAGTTCTATAAAAGGTAAAAACTCCGAAGATTTGCTAATTAGCCGGTTTCTTATTGATACGTGCCGAGATTTTCTGTGATGACCCGGCCAGTCGTCTCATGAGTTACCGCTCCATTTCTCCCATTTCTGCTTCTAATTGCTTTGTATAATGGTTCTATATGTGATCGGGTTGATTGGTTAGGGTTCGAAAAGGATTTGGTAAGGTTTGAGACACTTAGTCTCTTTTAAGGAAGGTTAAGTTGGAAAAGTCAACCGGATGTTGA
This sequence comes from Nicotiana sylvestris, assembly GCF_000393655.2. NCBI lineage: Eukaryota > Viridiplantae > Streptophyta > Magnoliopsida > Solanales > Solanaceae > Nicotiana > Nicotiana sylvestris. Next base: position 87,964,161 of record NC_091068.1, on the reverse strand, counting down.
CGTATGTGTTAGAGGGATCGGATGTGAGTTCCGATGATTTGGTTAGCTTCGGAAGGTAATTTGGGACTTAGAAGCGCGATCAAAATGAGTTTTGAAAGTCCGGGGTAGATTTAGGCTTGAATTGGCGAAAGTGGATTTTTGGCGATTTCCGGTTGGTAGGTGAGATTTTGATATAGGGGTCGGAATGGAATTCCGAGAGTTGCAGTAGTTCCGTTGTGTCATTTGGGATGTGTGTGCAAAATTTCAGGTCATTGGGACGTGGTTTGGTCGGGTTTTTGATCAAAAGCGGAATTCGGAAGATTTTTAGAAACATAGGCTTGAATCCGATGTGTTTTAGTTGATTTAATGTTGTTTGAGGTGTTTTGAAGATTGGAACAAGTTTGAATAAGGTTTTGGGATATGCTGGTGCCTTTGGTTGAGGTCCCGGGTGCCTCGGGTGAGTTTCGGGTGGTCTATCAGGACAATTTATGAAGTTGGAACCTGCAGAAAATTGCAGGTCAGTGCTGCAGAAAAGAGACCTTCGCGTTCACGAGAGGGTCCTTGGGTTCGCAAAGGATCAGTCGAGGAAGGTGGAAATTAAGCCTTCGCGTTCGCAATTAGGTTTCCGTGTTCGCGAAAGGCTGGCATCGCGTTCGCGGGTGTGTAGTCGCATTCGCATAGAAGGAAAAGAGAGGCTGAGCTTCAGTGGAATTAACTCATCGCATTCGCGATGGATGGAACGCATTTGCAAAGGTCCGTCTGGGTAAAGCATCGCATTCGCGAGGGTTTGGTCGCGATTGCGTAAGAGGAAAATTGGTTAAAGTTAGGTTGTGCTTCGCGAACGCGAGGCTTTGACCGTGTTCGCGAAGAAGGATTTTTAGGCCTGTGCAGAAGGTTTAAAAGGTCGTCTTGTCCGCGAATGTAGGGTTTATTTCCTCTATTGTTGGTCGTTTTTGGAGCTTTTTGAAAGAGATTGAGGAGGGATTCAAGGGGAAACATTTGGAGGTAAGAATTATGGACTTAAAACTCGATTCTATTGTGAAATCTACCTAATAAATCATTGAATCTAAGCCTAAAATTGAGTAATTATGGCTTGAGATTGATAGATTTTAAATGAGGATTTGAGGGGTCATTTGGACTCTGATTTAAGTGTTCTTGATATGTATAGACTCGTGGGAGGATAAGGATTCCGGTGATATAATTTTTATCGAGTTTCGAGACGTGGACCCGGGGGTTGGGTTTGGCCAATTTCAAGATTTTTGGTATTATTTGATTGTTTTCGCTTGAGCTTCGTTTCCTTAGCATATTTTGATGCCGTAATTCTGATTTTGGATAGATTCGACGTGAGTGGAGGCTGATTCAATGGAAAAAGGCATCGCGGAGTAGTATTTTCACCGGTTTGAGATAAGTAACTATTGTAAATCTGGAACTGAGGGTACAAACCCCGGTATTTGACTTATTTTGATAAATACGATGACGCACATGCTAGGTAACGAGCGTGTAGTGCACCGGTAGGGATTGTGACTTGGTTCATCCCGTAGAGACTATTAAGCCGCGTATTTTATTTGGAACCTTATGATATTCCGTATTTTAGCTATTTATAATATATTATGGGTTATGTGCCATGTTTGGGGTCTTGTGCCGACCTGTTGAGACCCTTAGGGGCATTTTCACTGTTTTCCTCACTTTACTTATTGAAAGCATATCCTCATTCATGGTTTACTTGTTTAAATGTTTACAACCAATTTTATCACTCCACTTCTAATTGTGAGGATTGTTTGGGATGAGTTCCCTAATTTCTATTATTGTGCCCGAGAGGCGGCGAGGTTAATGACTGAGAGAGGTTGAGAACCTAATAGCGAGGATATTATATGTATATATTATGGATCGGGCTGCACGCCGTAGCGATACTTATATAGGATCGGGTTGCACGCCGCAGCGATATATAAAATGGATTGGGCTGCACGCTGTAGTGATATATGTCTATTGGATCAGGCTGCGCGCCGCAGCGATATGACTCTTGGGCTGTAGGAGCCCCTCCGGAGTCTGTACACCCCAAGTGAGCATAGTCAACTATAAATTACGGATCGAGCTGTACGCAGCAACGGTTACTATGATTTCTATTACTATGAGATATTAATGAGCCTGAGTGATGATAGTGAGTATTGAGTGACAAGTGTTGAGTAACGAGTGATTGAGAGGCTGCCCGAGAGGCTATATTTTTGAGTGATACCTTGCCCGTGGAGCCCAGTTATGATATTTTTATTGATTTCACTCTTCTGTTAAAATAAGCCTCTGTTGGAAAAAAATTGCTAAGTATATGATTTCAAGTGTTTTAACTAAAATTTGATGATTTTATGATGAAACTGGTTTTAAACTGTGAAGTTGACCTGTTATCCTGTTGTTTTCTGCAGTTATATGATTTTTAACTGCTCGTCACTGCATTCAGACCTTATTTACTTTAGTTACTTACTGAGTTGGCGTACTCATGTTACTCCATGCACCTTGTGTGCAGATCCAGGTGCCCGAGCGGCAGAGTGAGGGTCCTCAGCATTGTCAGAGTTTGCCGGAGACTGCAAGGTAGTTGCATAGCGTCCGCAGCCCTGCTTTCTTCCTCTTATCCTTGTTTTCCCTGCATTTTAGACTTGTTATATATTAGACGATCAGATTTGTATATTTAAAGGCTCTAGACTCGTGACACCAGATTGTGGGGCTGTGTAGTTTCCTGTTTATTTGACATCCGCATATTTTCTGTTGCTTTAAACGTTTATAATGAAATTTGGTTTTTAAAACCTGTGTTAGAAAATGGCTTATTGTTAAAGGAAAAAGGGTTGTGATTCATTGATTGGTTGACTTGCCTAGTAATGTGATATGCGCCATCACGATTGGTATTTAGGGGTCGTGACAAGTTGGTATCAGAGCCTAGGTTACATAGGTCTCGCGAGTCATGAGCCGATTTAATAGAGTCTTGTGGATCGGTAAGGAGACGTTTGTATTTATCCTTGAGAGGCTACATAACCTTTAGGAAAATCTTCATATTCTTGAAATTCTTGTCATGCGAATTTGTTGATCCAAATACTAAACTTCTGTTATTCTATCTCTCACAGATGGTGAGGACACGTGTTACCGATGGATGGACGACCACCAGTACCACTAGTTAGGGCCACTAGGGGCCGAGGGCGCGGCCGAGGCCGTGGTAGGGGTAGAGCAGCTAGGGCAGCACCTGCAGATCCACCAGATGCCCCAGTTCAATATCAGGTCCCTGTTGTGGACGCTACAGTAGACCAGTTCAGGCACCAGCTGTGCCTATTGTGATTCCGGACCTTCAGGAGACTTTAGCTCAGATCTTATCAGTGTATACCAGTTTGGCTCAGGCGGTCTCAGTTACTACGGCCGCAACTACTTCTCAGGCCGGGGAGGCACCCAGACTCCCGTTGCTCGCACACCTGAGCAGGTTGTGCAGGGACTCCAGACACCGGGGGCACCTCCAGCCCAGCCGGTTGCACCAGCTCAGGAGTTTGTGGTACCAGTTATGCTGGACGACGAGCAGCGTCGACTAGAGAGGTTTGATAGACTCAAGCCTCCGACATTTAGCGGTGTAGAGGGCGAGGATGCCCAGGGGTTCTTGGATAAGCACCAGAGGATGCTTCGTACAACGGGGATCCTAGAGACTAGTGGTGTAGCTTTTACTACCTTTCAGTTTTCTAGGGCTGCCTTCACTTGGTAGGAGGCGTGTGAGAAGCGTAGGCCTGTTGGTGCAGCGCCCCTTACTTGGCAGCAGTTCTCTGTTCTTTTTCTGGAGAAGTATGTGCCACAGTCTCGTCGAGAGGAGCTGCACAGGCAGTTCAAGTAGTTGCGTCAAGGAGAGATGACTGTGACGCAGTGTGAGATGCGGTTCTCCGAGTTAGCCCATCATGCGGTTTGGTTGGTTATCATAGATCGATAGAGGATTATGAGGTTTGTTGATGGTCTCACATATCAGCTTCGTATTCTCATGACTATGGAGAGGGTGATAGGTGCTACTTTCGAGGAGGTTGTTGACATCGCCCAGGAGATTGAGTCGGTTCGCCGCTAGGAGCGAGAGGAGAGGGAGGCCAAGAGGCCTCGGGGATTTGGTAGCTTTAGTGGTGCTCCTTTGATGGGTCAGTTCCAGTAGGGTAGAGGCTGCCCATTTAGACAAGCTCATTCAGCTTGCCCAGGTTATCGTGGGGCATCATCGGGTCATGGTTCTCATAGTTCTCATCAGGGCCACTCATCACTTAGTGCCCTTCAAGCCCAGAGTTCATCTCGTGCTCTATCAATTCAGGGTTCTTCCATGCCAGGCCCTTCTACTGGTTCATTCCGGTGCCAGGGGTTCCTTTTAGTCCCCATCTCTAGCACCGGTGAGTTGTTATGAGTGCAGAGAGTTTGGGCATATGAGGAAGCAGTGTCCTCGTCTTCATGATGGTCAGTCTCAGCAGAGGGGTCTACCCTCGACTTCTACTCCAGTTACTTCACCACCCGCCCAACCAGCTAAGGGTGAAGGTCAGTCAGCCAGGGGCCGTCCTAGAGGGGGAGGTCGATCAGGTGGTGGTCAGGCCCGTTTCTATGCTTTTTCGAGTAGACCAGATGTTGGTGCTTCAGATGCCGTAATTTCAGGTATTGTTTCAGTCTGCCACAAAGATGCCTCTGTATTATTTGATCCCGGTTCCACCTTTTCTTACGTGTCATCATACTTTGCCCGTTATCTGGATACGCCCTGTGAGTCTCTTGTTTCACATGTTCATGTATCTACTCCAGTGGGCGATACTGTTATTGTAGACCATGTATACTAGTCATGTGTGGTGACTATTAGGGGTCTGGTGACCCGAGTGGATCTTTTACTATAGTGTATGGCGGATTTCGATATCATTTTGGGCATAGATTGGCTATTTCCATGTCGGGTGCACCACGAATAGAGTGGCGAGGTTTGACTGATTATGTTCCCAATAGAGTGATCTCGTTCTTGAAGGCCCAGCGTATGGTTAGGAAGGGATGTCTTTCGTACCTAGCCTTTGTGGGGGATGTTGGAGCTGAGGCTCCTAGTATTGATTTTGTCCCAATTGTGAGGGATTTTCCAGATGTGTTTCCTGCAGACCTGTCGGGCGTGCCACCGGACAGAGATATTGATTTTGGTATTGATCTGGTGTCGGGCACTCAGCCATTTCTATTCCGTCGTATCGTATGGCACCAGTGGAGTTGAAAGAGTTAAAGGAGCAGCTTTAGGAACTCCTTGATAAGGGGTTCATTCGGCCTTGCGTGTCACCTTGGGGTGCGCGGTTCTATTTGTGAAGAAAAAGGATGGCACTATGAGGATGTGCATTGATTATAGGCAATTGAACAAAGTAACAATTAAGAACAAGTATCCCTTGTCTCGTATTGATGAATTGTTTGACCAACTTTAGGGAGCGAGAGTGTTCTGCGAGATTTATCTCCGTTTGGGTTATCACAAGTTGAAGATCAGGGACTCAGATATTCTTTAGACAACTTTCAGGAACCGATATGGTCATTATGAGTTCTTGGTAATGTCTTTTGGGCTGACCAATGCCCTAGTAGCATTCATGCATTTGATGAACAGTGTGTTCCGGCCTTATCTTGATTTGCTTGTCATAGTCTTCATTAATGATATTCTAGTGTATTCGCGTAGTCAGGAGAAGCATGCAGAGCATTTGAGAGTTGTGTTGCAGAGATTGAGGGAGGAGAAACTTTATGCAAAATTCTCCAAGTGTGAGTTTTGGCTCAGTTTAGTAGCTTTCTTGGGGCACGTGGTGTCAAGCGAGGGTATTCAGGTTGATCCGAAGAAGATAGAGGTAGTTCAGAGTTGGCTCAAACTATCCTCAACTACAGAGATTCGCAGCATTCTTGGTTTGGCGGGCTATTATCGCCCGGTTTGTTCAGGGATTTTCATCTATCGCATTGCCCTTGACCAAGTTTACCCAGAAGAGTGCTTCATTTGTATGGTCAGACGAGTGTGAGGAGAGCTTTCAGAAGCTCAAGACAACTTTGACCAGCTCCAGTGTTGGTTTTGCCATCAGCTTTTGGTTCATATACCGTGTATTGTGATGCTTCGAGAGTTGGGATTGGTTGTGTGTTGATGTAGGAGGGTAGAGTTATTGCTTATGCTTCTCGTCAGTTGAAGCCCCATGAGAAAAACTACCCCGTTCATGATTTGGAGTTGGCTGCCATAGTGCACGCGCTGAAAATTTGGGGGCATTACTTCTATGGTGTGTCCTATGAGGTGTTTACTGATCATCATAGCCTTCAGCACTTATTCAACCAGAAAGATCTTAATTTGAGGCAGCAGAGATGGTTAATATGGTGGTCAATGCTTTGAGCCGAAAGGCAGTGAGTATGGGGAGTTTGGCATATATTCCAGTTGGGGAGAGACCTTTTGCGGTTGATGTTCAGGCCTTGGCCAATCGGTTCGTGAGGTTAGATGTTTCGGAGCCAGTCGGATATTGGCTTGCGTGGTTTTTCGGTCTTCCTTGTATGATCGCATCAGAGAGCGTCAGTATGATGATCTGCATTTGCTTGTCCTTAAGGACAGAGTTCAACATGATGATGCTAGATATGTGACTATTGGTGATGATAGGGTGTTGTGGATGCAGGGCCGGATTTGTGTGCCCAATGTGGATGGGCTTCGGGAGTTGATCCTGGAGGAGGCCCATAGCTCGCAGTATTCCATTCATCCGGGTGCCGCGAAGATGTATCAGGATGCCTGACAGCATTATTGGTGGAGAAGAATGAAGAAAGACATTGTGGGATTTGTAGCTCAGTGTCTCAATTGTCAGCAGGTGAAATATGAGCATCAGAGACCGAGTGGCTTGCTTCAGCATATGGATATTCCTGAGTGAAAGTAGGAGAGGATCAATATGGACTTTGTTTTTGGACTTCCACGGACTTTGAGAAAGTTCGATGCTATTTGGGTGATTGTGGATTGACTGACCAAGTCCGCGCACTTCATTCCTGTGTGTACTACCTATTCTTCAGAGTGGTTGGTAGTGATATATATCCGGGAGATTGTTTGTTTGCATGGTGTCCCAGTTTCCATCATTTCAGATAGGGGCACTCAGTTTACTTCGCAGTTTTGGAGGTCTGTGCAGCGAGAGTTAGGTACTCAGGTTGAGTTGAGTACAACTTTTCACCCTCAGACGGACGGGCAGTCCGAGCGCATTATTCAGATATTGGATGATATGTTGCGTGCTTGTGTCATTGATTTTGGAGGGTCATGGGATCAGTTTCTACCGCTTGCAGAGTTTGCTTATAACAACACCTACCAGTCGAGTATTTAGATGGCTCCATATAAGGCTTTATACGGGAGGCAGTGTAGATCTCCAGTTGGATGGTTTGAGCCCGGTGAGGCTAGGCTATTGGGGACAGACTTGGTGCAAGATGCTTTAGAAAAGGTGAAGGTGATTCAGGAGAGGCTTCTTATAGCGCAGTCGAGGCAGAAGAGCTATGCTGATAGGAAGGTTCGGGATGTGTTCTACATGGTTGGGGAGAAGGTTCTGTTGAAGGTTTCACCCATGAATAGCGTTATGAGATTTGGGAAGAAAGGAAAATTGAGTTCTCGGTTCATTGGGCCTTTTGAGCTGCTTCGGAGGATTGGGGAGGTGGCTTATGAGCTTGCTTTGCCATCTAGCTTGTCGAGTGTGCATCCGGTATTTCATATTTCTATGCTCTGGAAGTATATTGGGGATTTGTCTCATGTTTTGGATTTCAGCACTTCATTTGGATGATGATCTGACTTATGATATGGAGGTAGTAGCTATTTTGGGTCGTCAAGTTCGAAAGTTGAGGTCAAAGGATATAGCTTCAGTGAAAGTGTAGCGGAGAGGTCGGCCCGTAGAGGAAGCTACCTGGGAGACCGAGCAGGAGATGCGGAGCAGATATCCTCACCTGTTTGAGGCTTCAGGTATGTTTCTTGACTCGTTCGAGGACGAACGTTTGTTTAAGTTGGGGAGGATGTGACGACCAAGCCAGTCATCTCATGAGTTACCGCTCTGTTTCCCCCATTTCTGCTTCTAATTGCTTTGTATAATGGTTCTATATGTGATCGGGTTGATTGGTTAGGGTTCAGAAAGGATTTGGTAAGGTTTGAGACACTTAGCTGTTGACACCCAATTTTTCCCTATATATTTTTTAATATGCAAAATACTTTCAAAATAGCATATGTATACATATATAAGTATGTCCAAATGTTTTATTATTTTTTCTTATTTTTTAATGATTTTTAAATCAATTTATTGCCCTATTTTATCCATAAAAACCCAATAATTATTCCCAAAATTATCGTTTTGGTAATTCATTTATTGGATTCTTATATTTATACTAAAATATAGCTAAGATAATTTTTGCATACTTTTGCAAATTTATTTGGTATTTTTAAAACTAAATTGTATATAATTGCAATTTTAGCCTCTTTTAGGATTAATTACGTTTATATTCATAAAAATTAGGTCTGGTGTTTTTAAATAGTAAACTATGTGTTATAAATCATTTTGGTACCTTTAATTTATTTCCAGAAATAAATTTATTATTTTTTATAAATCAAATAGGAAAAATTGGCTATTTAAATGTTAGCCCAATTTTATTTCGATTATAGCGAAATTCTGACCCCAATTAGACCCAATCTGAAGCCCAATTACCCTAACCCAATCCCCGTTCAAACAGACCCACAACCCACTTAAATAACCCAACCCGGATCCCCTACCTAACCCTCTCAATCCCGGCCGTTGATCATTTAGATCAATGGCCAATATCTGCCCTTTCCTTTTTTAACATGAACTAACCCCTAAACCTAATTCATTTCTTACCCACCGCCACCCTTGAATCCCTTTATCTCTCAATTCTCTCTCAAATCCTCTCGAACCCTAGCCGTCGCCCTCAACTACAACCCTAATATCTCCCAAATCAATGGCTTCCAAGGTCATCGGAGGCCTGTATCCACCCTCATGGCTTCTACGTACTCGATTATTATGGTCTCGAGGCTAGGTCTTGAAGGAGCTTAGTCCAGACCTTGTTCGCTTTCAGTTTATGGCTGATCTCCAGTCGTCTCTGACCTTTCTCCGGCCGGCCATGGCTATTCGAGCCCGACTCTTGACTCTCCTGCTTTGATCGATGATTTTCAAAGCCTTTCTCACCACTTGGGGTTCTTCTGAAACCCTAACCTTTATGGTTCTCTCGATTTCTCTTAGATCTATTTCAGATCTATGTCTGCTCTGAACTTTTAAGTGCTTTTCTCAAAGTTTCTTTTAAAACAACACTTTCAAAACTCCTTATCTGTCTGATTAAGGTTCTGTTAAGTTATTTCGAAACCTTTCTTTAATTTTTTCTGATATGTTTGCTATGTTTGCTCGTATTATCCTTCTGCCTGAGTTTGCATGTTAAAACCCATGATTTCTTTTAACTGTTTATCGGACGAATGTTTGTTTGCCTGAGTTTTTGTCCGATCTGTTTGTTTATCCTCTTTTAAGACTCTTCTGTTGTTGAAAATCCTATGGTTTTGGGCCTGAGATTGTTCGTTTAAGTGCATGACTCGATTTGAAGTCTTTATTGCAAAATCTCTTATTCCCTTTGCATGATTCTTCTGATTTTGGGTTTCTATCTTCTCTAAAACTCAAATATGCTCAAAACCCTAATTTTTCTAAAGGGGTTTTCCTTACTTGCTATCCTGAGATCTTCGCATGCCTTTAATATTCTATGTTTTCTTCACTACTAACTCAATGTGATTTGACTTACTGAACTATCATGCTTCGGGTGTTGCTGTCTACTGAATTTTCGTGCTACTGTTGTATGCTATTTCCTTTTGCCAACAGACCTGGCCTCGCATGTATAACGCTTATGCACCCTATTTATATGCTGAAATTCCTTCTTTGTTTGCTCTTCAAACTTGTGACTTATTTCAAACTTTCCTTTGTGAAATTCTGATTTCACTCGCCTATCAAGGTTAATTGATTTCTTTTCCTGTATTACCTTACTGAATCCTTTCCAAGAATTAGAATTTCTCTGCACATAGACTCGATTGCTTACTTGTTATTTTACTACTTCTTTTATGGCAACTGTCACCTTGATTTGTAAATTGATTGCTTTCCTTATTTTGAACCTGTCATCGCCCATTAAGTAAGTGACCCCTTAATTAAGGGCAATCACTTGTATAATTGATTCTGAATACGATTGCTCCCATGTTTGTAATTTATTACCTCTCTTTCACTCGTTTTCAAAACTATAAATACCCTATGCTTCTTCTCTTTCAAAACACACGAACACTTTAGTTCTGAACTCACACTTACACTCAAACACTCTTTCTTACTTTACTACTACTTGTGCTGCTACCTGTTTAGCCGACTGAAAGCCAAGGCTAGATTTCGCAGTCCTGTTACTTTTCTTTACTGCACTTTGCTTCTTTGACTGGTATGTTATAATTAAGTTTTATCATCAATAACAACATGTTTTCTTTACTGTTTCTTTCTTTTTGTCTGTCTCCTGTTGTATTTAACTAATCTCCATTGTTAAGCATGCTGCATTCCGCCTTCCTTATTCTGAATTAGTGTTTCCTTATCATGGATTGAGTAAATCCCCACCCCCAATATGTTTGATAACTTGTGGTTGGTTTGGGGCATGACAGAATTGAACATTGCTGAGCATGACCCAAACTTGTTCGTCCTAGGATCATGACCTCCATGTTTCCCTTATAAGTTGTATGTTCTGGTTGATTTACAAGCATGACAGCACTCCCTATTGCTGTGCATGCCCAGAATTAGCTCATGCCTAAGTATATAGGCTCCTTGTAATGGATTCCCAATCTCTTGCCCTCTTTGTGTGAATTTATCAACTCTTTGAAGTGTTAATGACTGACTCCCATCACCCTTTCCCTCTCCTTTATTTCCGCAGTCCTTAGAGCTCAGTTTCTGCATTTTTCACTCTCTTCTTAGACTTAAGTCCTCCCCCCTTCATGTGAGCCTTGCCTTGGGACCCATGAGCTCCCTCTAAACTTGGACACATGAGGGCTGACATTTCCACACTACACTTGTCCCTATTCTGTTTATGAAATTTGGGTGTGAGCACTGCCCGGGGTCCTATTGAGGCCCTTAGGTAACTCTGACACACTCAAGGCTGAGAAAGGCTTTGGATCAATGGTATTTTGAGTTGGTTTATCTCATAACTCAGAGAGGAAGTCAAGAATCAGACTTCCTCTGGTTGTAATCTTTCTTTGTACTTTTTCTGATGTAATTTATTATTCTGGTTTGTAATAATTTGTAATGAACATTTGGGGCTAGCTAGTAAAAAGGTTTGGGTATTTATGCATGCTCAAGGGTAGAAAATATGCCTATAGGACCACTTTTAATTCTGCACTTTCAAACTGCATTTAGAAACTATGCCTATAGGGATGTTCTAATTCTGCATTTTCACATGACATTTAGAAACCATGTCTATAGGACTTGTTCAATATCATATCTAAATAACCTGCCTATAGGGATTATCTAAGATTCTGTACATTTGTCACCATTTAGATATCATATTTTTTTAGGGCCCAATTGGTTATAATCCAGTAGCATGCTGAAATCAGTAACGCATAGTTATCATGCCTATAGGGGTTCTTAAATAACTTTAAGTCGTTCCATTCATATTCAATGTCAGATATCATGCCCATGTGGACTAGAGTCAGTAATAGTAGATACCACCATCTGCAGAATCTGGAACTAGTCTAATTTAAATTCGTCTATTCTGAACCTCTGTTTAATAATTCCCTTATTTTCAACAAGGTTTAGCAAGTATGCCTATAGGATTTCAAGCAGTACATTTTGAGTTACCACTTTTTTACCACCTCCTGAATTAAGTAGATATCATGCCTATAGGACCCCATCTAAACACTTAGGCAAACCTTAGAGTAATAACTGTAAAACTGAATCCGCCTTTGTTAATTGTTACAATAACGAGGTAGGCCTAATTCGGACTTCTTTTCTAAGTTATGAAATAGACTAATCTGCCTTAATAATTAACTTCCCTTGTCTTTATGTGTTTTAAATAAGACCTAAAAAGTATGTGCAAGTCATGCTAATTATGTGCTCTTGTTTTGAGGAGGTATACATGAGCCTTTTGTCTGTTTACATGCTTCCCTTTTATATGCCATATTATCTATTTTTGTATGTCGCCTTAGATTTTTATCCTTTGAAACCAATCAGCCTAATATCCCCTCCCTTTAGGAATAGTAGTCCTAAGTGACTCCGAGACTGATAGGAATGGGACGGGTAATAATATGCAATAGTAATCGAGACCAGTCCGCGCTGTAATACCTTAACGGGGTGGGAGGGGTAGATATGGATATGATGACCGGTGCGCTAATGCCACGTGTAACCTTGAGGAGTGATTACCGGGTATTGCATTGATGTGATCCATATTTTTATTAAACCTAGGACCTCCTTTTCTTTATTTCCCCCCTTTCTTTTTTAGCATTGTAACTCCTTAAGATAAGCTCTTTTAATTGTTCTTTCAAACTTTGTTTACTTTCAAACTATTGTGTATTGAAATCCCCTCTTATTTGAGCCTTATCTGCTTATATGTTAATTACACCCCAAATTCACAATAACTGTCTGGCCGGGAACCACACTAGTGGATCCTGAGGGGTGCCTAACACCTTTCCCTTGGGATAATTTCAAGCCCTTACCCTTTCTCTGGTTATCAGCGTATTTATAAATGAACCTTATTGGTGTCCTAATGCACCTTATCATTACGTGGCGACTCTTCAAATGCAAAATCCAGTTCCCAAAAGGAACGAGTTGTCCCTCCAAATGTCATAAACCCAATTTCACGATAAAAAGGGGGCGCGACAGCATGGCGACTCTGCTGGGGATTTTTAGGCTTTTATCGTTTCAGACTATTATTGTGAATTTATGTGCAATTACTTGTTTAATTCCTTTAAGCATTCAATTTCCCTTTTCAGTTGCAAAACTGACTTGTCTTTTTGTTTATTTCCTTTAGTACTTTCCTTTACTACTGCTTTAAATTATGAAACTGTTGTATTTACTGCTTTCTTAAACGTGCAAATACGTGACAACATGTTTTAATTATTGCATAATCATGCTCAGCATCATATTCCACTCGTGCCAAACAAATCCCATAGCAACGCTTATAATGAGTGGTTGCGCTCTTCTGATATTATCACCCCCTAAATTCGGAAAAGACATATTTACGGTAAAACCAGTCGATCAACAGTGTAGTCGATGGTTTCGTGCCTTTCCCCCTTGAGTTGTCCGCTCAAGGGTACCAGTCTAAAACCCCATAGAAACCTTACTCTATTTAAATTGTGCATGTATCATGGTCAAACCTAGCCGAGTCAGTTATGTTGTCTGCATAATGACTCTTTAAGATAGCCTTGTCCAAAGTCCACTGGGTTTCCCTAAACCTAAACGGACACTACCACGTTCTGTGCATTTATTTGGAGAACTAAATGCTTTGTGCTAATTATTGATATTAAATAGTCGAGTCTGGTGGGGGTAAGGGCCTAACCTTATTTGTCTTGCAGAAATATGAGGCACGAAGTCCCTATATTCGGCATGGTCACCAACATCCACCCAAAACTGTTTAGCTGGTGGGAGCATCTTCACTCTAGTGATGAAACTCTTGTCCGGAAATATTTGGGAAACCTACCTTCTCTCCTAGAAATCCAACCCAACAACAAGATCATAAAAGCTGCTACTTTGTTCTGGGATTGTGAGAGGTCCGTATTCCGCTTCGGGGACATTGAAATGACACCCTTGCTAGAAGAGATATGAGGATTAGCTGGTATAGCATGGGAAACTCCGGGTTTGTTAATGCCTGAGAACCGCAAGGGCAGGGGTTCCCTCAAAATGATGGGTCTAAAGAAGAATCCGGAACTGACATGTTTGAAAGAATCATATATCTCCTTTGACTATTTGTATGAGAGGTACGGTCACAGCAAATCCTACCTTACCTATCCTGCCGAATTTGCCATCACATCATTAGGACATATTCACCAATGGGCCTTTGTATTCATGTTTTTTTCCTAGGGTTGATAGTGTTTCCAATGAAGAAAGCAAGAATCCATACCAGGCTGGCTATGGTAACTAAAACTCTAATGGAAGGAATTGGTGGGCAACCTTTCAGGATTGTGCCCATGATCATTCTGGAAATATACCGAACCCTAGAGAAGTGTCAATAGGGAGCCAGACACTTCGAAGGCTACAATTTGCTACTTCAACTCTGGCTCATGGAGCATCTCCAAATGGGTGAATACCGACAAGAGTTTAGAGAAGGGACTGGGATGATCATATAGCCTTCCATCATCCAAGGCGAATGAATTACATGCCCAACATGTTCGCTCAGCCGGAAGATGCCAGGGGATGCGTAGAGCTATTTGATAATCTAACTGAGGGCCAGGTACAATGGATGTTTGAGTGGTTCCCTACCGAGGAATTCATCGCCCGATCCAGGGATGCACCATTTTTGATATTGATCGGTCTGAGAGGAACATACCCTTACGTCCCTTTCCAGGTTATGAGGAAAGCTGGTAGGAAGCAGGTTATACCCACGGTCGACAAGATGAGTCATTTCCGGGCTGACTTCCAGGCTAATGATAGTCCTTATAAGTGCCAAGCTCAGCATATGTGGCACTGCAAGATCGTCATGGGAAAAGGTACCATCGAGTCGGACAGATACCACACTGGTTGCACTCCCTACTATTCAGGCTGGTTGGAAGATAATCACGATGGTCTGGGCCAGCCAGGGTTTGCTAGGGGCCACAAGATCATAGATGAAAGGGCCGAGGCACAGGTCAAATACAACCAACTGCGCAAGAGGATCCGGGAGTGAGAAAGCAAGCACCGTGAGATACAAGAAGCCAATCACAAGTTGATTGAGGAGTGGAAATACATGGCTATCAGTGCCAACAAGCGACTGGGATACATGGAGCAAGGCATAGTGGAGCTAGAAAGGAAATTCCTCAAGAGGGTCGAAGACTGTCAAAATGCTGAAGGAAATGAGGGCGAACATCTAGCCAGAGCCTACCTATTGTCGGGACTTTGCGAGTTAGGAAAGCTGTTCGACGGAGCCAAAGATGCCGAGTCTGGGGAAGGTCTTTTTGGGACCAAGTAGATAGGAGTTTTTCTTTTGCTTTATGAAATGTAATAAGGCCAATGGCCATTACTGACATTTATTTCCTGTTTGTTTAGTGTCGATTTGGGATTCGACTACCTTTTATCAATAAAATGAGGCATTTAGTATCCTAAGTTCTCCAAATTAATTTGTCGCTAGTCCTATCTAAGGCACAATGAGGTCCCCAAATTAGGACATGTTTTACATTATGCATTATGTGTTTAAATATCACAACGTTTTTTATAATCCTTACTAACTTGTTACCTTTTTGTTTTTACTTTTGTTTTATTATTCCCCTCCCCAAAAGTTAGTTCGTGTACTCTGGTAACATCATCCTATTTTACGAGATCCAGGGGCCTTCCACCCATTCCTCCTCTTAGTCCTGTCAGAAACAAGAACAAAGGAAAGATGGAAGATTTGAACAACACCAGAAAGGAGAACTCGACTGAACGGGTAGAGGTCACTCATGGTCATGGTACTCAGGTTTCTAAGGAAAATGCAGCCCAACTCGAACAAAAGCTGCTGAAATTCCAAGAAGAACTTGATCAGGTTCGGAATCTGGCAAATTTGTCATTTTCCCTCACCACTCCAGATATCTATTTCCCAAATGCTCAGAACCCCGCACCTCCACAGAATATCCCAAAGCAACAAAACCATCCCTCTCCTTACCATCACTGCAACACCTGCCATACCTCAAACAACACCCTGCTGCTCATCCCGCAACCCCATAACTTCACAAATGACCACTTCCACACCTACCATAACACCCCCATCTATGTGGAGACTATGCCACATTCCACCCAACTCATCTCAATCACACCCGAGTCTGATGATAAAGACTCGCTCATCAGGAACCTGGCTGAAGAACTTAAGAAATTGACTAGCCGAATCCAAGGCGTTGAAGGAAGCAAGGGAATTGAGGGGTTGAATTATGAAGATCTTTGCATACAGCCCGATGTCGAACTACCAGAGGGGTACAAACCTCCAAAGTTCGAAATATTTGATGGTACAAGGGATCCAAGGGTTCATTTGAGAACGTACTATGACAAGCTGGTTGGAGTAGGGAAAGACGAGAGAATCCGCATGAAGCTGTTCATGAGGAGCCTGAAGGGAGATGCTTTGTCTTGGTACATTAGCCAAGATCCGATGAAGTGGTCAAACTGGGTAGGCATGGCGTACGACTTCATGGACAGGTTCAAGTTCAACACAGAGAATGCACCGGATGTGATTTACATTCAGAATCTAAAGAAGAAGCCCATAGAAACATTTTTCGAGTATGCTACTCGTTGGAGGTCCGAAGCTGCTAAGGCCAGACCTGCCTTAGAGGAGGAACAGATGAACAAATTCTTTGTTCGGGATTAAGACCCACAGTGTTATGAACGACTAATGTTGATTGAGAGCCATAAATTTTCTGACATTATCAAAATGGGTGGAAGGATCGAAGAGGGCATCAAAAGCGGTATAGTTACAAACTTCGAGGCCTTGCAAGCTACAAATAAGGCCTTACAGTTTGGTGGTGTGTCCAAGAAAAGGGATGTAGGGGCCGTAATGGTTGCACAAAGAACCAAATCTCCCATCAAATACCAAACCTACCTAATGCCTCCACTTACATATCAGCCTACTCCGAACTACCAAGCAGCCTCACCCTCTTACCAAACTCCACCACCCACTTATCAATCACCTCCGCCTCTCACATATTAGCAACCTTCCCCTAGATATTCCCAACCCGCACATGTTCACCAAGCCTACAATGCTCAACCGTCCCACTATCAATCACCTCCTACACGCCAAAACTTCCCTAGACCTCAACTAAATTTTGACCGCAGACCTCCGAAACAATATACCGCCATTGCTGAACCTATTGACCAATTATACGAGAGAGTCAAAACTGCTAGTTATGTCACCCCTATCCCTGCTGCAATTCCCGAGAACCCTTCTCAGTAGGTTAACCCAAACAAATCCTGTGCATACCACTCCGGCATGAAAGGACACACCATTGACGAATGTCGTTCTCTAAAAGACAAGATCCAGACTTTAATTGATAACAAGATTATTGTGGCAAAGGAACCTACTCCAAATATCCGCAATAATCCTCTGCCAGACCACAAGGGTGGAGGTGTTCACATGATTGAAATAGAGGATAATTGGAATCCTAAGGGATCAATCGGGTTGATCGCAGAGGGTGATGACCCAAAGAAGCCAATAGTTACTCTTAATCCGATCGTAGTCCAGATGCAGCCCTCTGGGGACGCTGAGGTAAATATGTCTGTGTCACTTGAGTTCGAAGCAACGTTATCAGCAAAGGCACCAGAGCCAATCAAGGTCAAATTCGTGTCTCTAGTAAATGTACCTACACCATTCAAAGTTGCAATTTTACCACCCAAGTTACATGCTCCGTTCGGAGTAAAGATACCCACGTCGATCCCAGTAGCGATGTCGACCATGACACCATTCCATACAAAGGCTATACCATGGGACTATACAGCCGAGGTAAGGAGGAAAGGCAAGGTTAGGTTCGAGGAAACTGTTGTCGCACAGGGTATGACGAGAACTAGTAGGGTCTATACCCCGGAACATCTAGCTGAGTCAAGCAAGCAGGCCTCTAATCGGTCACCCATCATTGAGACAGGTCCAAACGATCTTTGGAGAAAGATACGGGCCAAGGAATACTCGGTCATCGACCAATTGAACAAAACACCGGCGCAAATCTCCATCCTTGCGTTGCTACAAAATTTTGAGACACACAAGAATGCTTTGCTGAGGGTGCTGAGTGAAGCGTACGTACCAAGCAACATCACTGGCGGGGAAATGTCCAACATGGTAGGACAAATGTTGGAAAATCATAAAATTACCTTTCATGAGTATGAGCTACCACCTAAAGGGTTGGGACACAACAAAGCACTGCACATCACTGTGCAATGCGAGGACTACTTTATCACCAGAATCTTGATTGACGGGGGTTCTATTCTCAACATTTGTCCGCTGGTAATGCTCAAGAAGTTGGGCAAGGGACTGCACGAGATAAAGGATGGAGCCATAAATGTGAAAGCCTTCGATGGTTCCTAGAGGTCCACTATTGGGGAAATTAGTCTGTGTTTACAAATGGGGCCAACTTGGTTCAATATCGAGTTCCAAGTGATAGACATGCCAGCATCTTACAATCTGCTATTGGGACGGCCATGGATTCATGTTGAAGGGACCATAGTATCAACACTGCATCAGGCAGTAAAGTTCGAATGAAACCACTAAGAGGTGATCATTCACGGCGACGATAGCAACCCTATATACATTCGCCACACCATTCCGGCAATCGAAGGGAGAAGGAAGCTAGGTGTAGAGACTTACCATCATATTGAACAGGTAAATGCTGTTGATAAAGACAAATGGTGGGATAACAAGATCGAGAGCATACTGAATTGGAGTGGGTACGAACCTGGCAAGGGACTCGAAAAGAATCTCTAAGGAATTGCTAAGCCCATAAAACTCAAGAAACATGGCACCACTTTCGGTCTGGGATATGACCACACCTAGGAAGAATTCAACCACTGGTCACCACCATGGCATGGTCCTTACTACCCACTGGAGCGGCCGATACCACATCTGGAGCAGACCTTCCAACCGGCCGATATTATTTATAGGTCAGATGAAGAAGAAGCACTGGCAGCGATGAAGAACTTGTTCCTAGAAGATAATGACATGGACCGTTGTGTTGCTCTCGAGGAGGAGAGGGAGGAAGGCCCTTTCATACAAGCTGTAAGCAGAGGGTCCCGCCTTAACAACTCGACCATTAGGACTACCAGAGCCCGACGAGCCTCAGGGTAGCAAGGCTAAAATAAACATTGTTTTATTTACTAAAAGATTTTATTTCTCGCATGTTTTCAATTCCCGCAATAAGATCTCTAATGTTCAAAACGATTATGCAATTTATCAAAGTATTTTGACTTTTCTTGTGAATCAACACTTATCATTATTTTTCTCTCATTACTTTACTTACACAACATTACTATTACTTATCTTGATGAACCGATGACTGTATACTTGCAATGAGACAACTCAGTAAATGGACATATATTCAGAGGAAGATTACATACCAGAAGAGATTGTTAAGGAAGTTGAGAATTTTGAGAAAAGAGCTAAGTCCAACCAGGATGAAACTGAAATTGTTAACCTAGGAGATGCAGAAAACATCAAAGGAACGCGAATCAACGTCCACTTATCGCCATCAGAAAAGAAGGAATACACAGAATTTCTAAGGGAATATGAGGATATATTTGCCTGGTCATATGATGACATGACTGGTCTGAGTACATCGATTGTGGCTCACAAAACTGCCAACCGATCCAACATGTCCATCGGTAAAGCAAAAACTCAGAAAGTTCAAGCCTTATATGAGTCTGAAAATCAAGGAAGAAGTCACTAAGCAGGTCAAAGCTAAGGTTCTCAGGGTGGTAGAATATGGTTAGCCAACATCGTGCCTATACCAAAGAAGGACGGGAAGGTCTGAGTCTGTGTCGACTACCGGGATCTCAACCGGTCCAGTCTGAAAGACGACTTCCCTTTGCCAAATATACACATCCTAATTAACAATTGCGCCAAGCATGAGTTGCAATCATTTGTGCATTGTTTTGCTGGTTATCATCAGATCTGGATGGATTAAGAAGATGCTGAGAAAATGACTTTCATTACGCCGTGGGGAATGTATTGTTACAAGATGATGCTGTTTGGGTTAAAAAATGCAGGGGCCACCTACATGAGGGTCATGACCACCAATTTCCACGATATGATACATAAAGAGATAGAGGTGTACGTAGATGATGTTATCATCAAGTCCAAGAAGGCCACTGATCACATGGAAGATTTGAGGAAGTTCTTCAATAGTCTACGAAGGTACAACCTAAAACTGAATCCCGTGAAGTGTGCATTTGGGGTTCCTGCTGGAAAACTACTTGGGTTATTGTGAGCCGCCGAGGAATAAAACTGGATCCATCAAAGGTCAAAGCTATTCAAGAGTTGCCACCGCCAAAGAACAAGAAGGACGTGATGAGTTTCTTGGGAAGACTTAATTACATCAGTCGGTTCATAGCACAATCTACAGTTATCTATGAGCCAATCTTTAAGATGTTGAAAAAGGACGCCGCTACCAAATGGACTGATGACTGCCAAAAGGCTTTCGACAGAATTAAGGAATACCTGTCAACGCTACCAGTCTTAGTCCCGCCTGAGCCGAGTAGACCCTTATTACTTTACATTGCAGCATTGGATGGAGCGTTCGATTGTGTTCTGGGGCAGCATGATGAAACGAGAAGGCGTAGGCCATCTATTACCTTAGTAAGAAGTTTACCCCGTACGAGGCCCGGTATTCCCTGCTAGAGCGCACCTATTGTGCTTTGACTTGGGTAGCTCAAAAGCTGAGACATTACTTCTGCGCCTATACCACATATCTCATATCAAGGATGGATCCTTTGAAGTACATATTCCAGAAGCCCATACCCACGGGCAGGCTAGCCAAGTGGCAAATCATGTTGAGTGAATTTGACATTATCTACGTAACTCAGAAGGAAATCAAGGGGCAGGCACTAGCAGATCACCTTGCTGAAAATCCCGTGGATGGAGAATACGAACCCCTGAAAACGTATTTTCCTGACGAAGAAGTATCATTCATAGGAGAAGACATTGCAGAATCCTATGATGGTTGGAGAATGTTTTTCGATGGAGCAGCAAATTTCAAAGGAGTTGGCATAGGAGCAGTCCTAGTATTAGAAACCGGTCAGCATCATCCGGTATCTGCCAAACTCAAGTTCTCGTGCACCAACAATATGGCCGAATACGAAGCTTGCATCCTAGGGATCAAAATGGCCATTGACATGAACATTCAAGAGTTGCTAGTGATAAGAGATTCAGACCTACTTATACATCAGGTCTGAGAAGAATGGGCAACCAAGAACTTCAAGATACTCCCGTATCTGCATCATGTACAGGAGTTGAGAAAGAGGTTCACAAGGACGGAGTTCCAACATGTTCCCAGAGTCCAGAATGAGTTCGCCAATGCATTGGCTACCCTATCATCCATGATACAACATCCAGAAAAAAAACATCATTGATCCCATTCTAGTAAAGATCCATGATCAACCAGCTTATTGTGCCCATATTGAACAAGAAGCAGACGAAAAACCTTGGTTTCATGACATTAAAGAATATTTGGCAAAAGGCGAATACCCAAAACTTGCAAATCCTACTCAGAAACGCTTACTTCGGAGGTTGTCCAACAACTTCTTTCACAGTGGAGGAATCCTATATAGGAGGACTCCTGATTTGGGATTGTTAAGGTGTGTCGACGCAAAAGAAGCATCCAAGCTGCTAGAGGAAATCCACGCTGGGACCTGCGGTCCACATATGAACGGTTTTGTCTTAGCAAAGAAGATACTCCGAGCTGGTTACTTTTGGATGACTATGGAAATGGACTGCATCCAGTATGTCCGGAAATGCCACCGCTATCAGATACATGTAGACATGATAAAGGTACCTCCAAACGAGCTTAATGCAACAAGCTCGCCGTGGCCATTCGTCGCTTGGGGAATAGATGTCATTGGACCAATCGAGCTTGCCGCTTCCAACGGGCACAGATTTATCTTGGTAGCAATCGACTATTTCACCAAATGGGTTGAAGCAGCATCTTACAGAGCAGTGACTAAGAAAGTCGTGGTAGATTTTGTCTGCGACCGCATTGTTTGTCGATTTGGGATTCCAGAGTCAATCATTACTGATAATGGCTCCAACCTCAACAATGACTTATTGAAAGCTATGTGTGAAACCTTCAAGATCCGACACAAGAATTCTACAACCTACAGGCCTCAGATGAATGGAGTTGTAGAAGCCGCCAACAAGAATATCAAGAAGATATTGAGGAAAATGATAGAGAAGCATAAACAATGGCACAAGAAGTTATCATTCGCTTTATTGGGATATCGCACCACATTCCGCACATCAATCGGGGCAACCACCTATATGCTGGTTTATAGTACAAAGGAAGTCATTCCTGCCGAGGTAGAAATTCCTTCCCTAAGAATCATACAGGAAGCTGAGCTCGACGACGCAGAGTGGGTGAAAAGTCGTTATGAGCAATTAAGCCTTATAGACAGAAAGAGAATGAATGCAGTTTGCCATGGTCAACTCTATCAGAATAGAATATACAGAGCCTTCAACAAAAAGAGTCAAGCCGAGGCAGTTCACACCAGGGCAGCTGGTGTTAAAGAAAATTTTTCTGCATCATGATGAAGCCAAAGGGAAATTCTCTCCCAACTGACAGGGCCCATACATGGTCCACGGGGTTCTGACAGGAGGAGCCCTCATACTTGCAGAAATGGACGGAGAAGTCTGGCCAAAGCCAATCAACTCAGATGCAGTCAAGCATTACTATGTGTGATCTTTATGCTTTCTTATATGATGTAAATTGAACTACGCTTGACCGGATTCCCGTTTAAAGAGGGATACGTAGGCAGCCCTATGGGTTCGGTCACAATTCAATAAAATTTTCATTTCCCCCCTGCAATTGGAAACTGGAGCAGAATTTTAAGGAGGACCCTCAAAATTCCAAAGTAATTTCAGCCAATTATCGCAAGCAACAATCAGAAACATCAACCCATTAAACTAGGGTAGAATTTTGAGGTGGACCCTCAAAATTCCGTAGCAAGAGAGATTGCAATGTCTTGAACCACATCAAATTTGTCGGCTCATCTAAAAAACAATCTTAATTATATACCTTTGTCGTATCTTTTACAAATTCATGCATGTTTATTACTGAAATTGCGTTGTTTAGCAACGCTACCCCAATGATACATACAGTATCACCAGATCAAAGCCGAGCAGATCAAGCAGAGCCAGCAAGGATATGAACTAACCTCCCCCTTTTACAAAACTCACGATTTTTCTTTGGACGTAGGCACTTGGATTATGAAAGCATCAGACATGCTATACACTTGCGAGACAAACAACTGTTCAAGAATACAATTCTCAGAATTATTGCACTTACCAACATTTGCTATCCACGCACGCCGGTGATATTCCGTATGGCACAATGTCCCCATCAGTCACAATATCACAGCTGCTATCAGCTAGAAAGCTCTATTACCATTTGCCATTTTATTTCTTGCATATGGCTACCATTCTGCCTTCTGAGATTAAATGTTGTCTCCATCTGCATTTTCTGCATTGCATAAGGTTACCATTCTGCCTTCCGAGACTAAACGCTGTCTCCATCTGCATTTTCTACATTGCATAAGGCTACCATTCTACCTTCCGAGACTAAATGTTGTCTCCATCTGCATTTTCTGCATTGCATAAGGCTACCATTCTGCCTTCCGAGACTAAACGCTGTCTCCATCTACATTTTTCTGCATTGCATAAGGCTACCATTCGGCCTTCAGAGACTAAACGCTATCTCCATCTGCATTTTTCTGCATTGCATAAGGCTACCATTCTGCCTTCCGAGACTAAACGCTGTCTCCATGTGCATTTTCTGCATGGCTGAAAGATCGCCACCTCTATATTTGCATGGCTGAAAGATCGCCGCCTTATTTATATTTGCATGGCTGAAAGATTGCCACCTCTACATTTGCATGGATGAAAGATCGCCACCTCTACATTTGTATGGCTGAAAGATCACCACCTCTACATTTACATGGTTGAAAGATCACCACATCCACATTTGCATGGCTGAAAGATCGCCACCTCTACATTTGCATGGCTGAAAGATCGCCACCTTTGCATTTGCGTGGCTAAAAGATCGCTACCTCCATGGCTGGAAGATCTCCGCCTTATTTATATTTGCATGGCTGAAAGATCGCCACCTCTATATTTGCATGGCTGAAAGATCGCCAAATATTGCATCTCATGGGCATAATGATAGCCAAATTATCCAAAGGCATCATTGTTAGGAGGCACCATTCTCATAGCCCGAGAACACCATGTTATGGCCTGAGGATCCCTTTTAATCTTTTGCATATAATTATTCAAAGGCATTATGGTTCGGAGGCATCATCCTCAAAGCCCGAGAGCATCATTTCATGACCTACGAATCCTTTATTATACGCATCATGGCCCAGGACATCATGGTCTAAGGACGTCATTCTAACTGTCCGAAGACAATCCTCATGGTCAGACGGGAAATTGCATCATGTTTAACTTTATGCACAATACATGCTTGTATTGCTTATTTGCAGGTGAAGCGGCGAGAAACGGCCATCTCGGCAGAAGTGATCCCACTCCAGTTCCTACAGACATACCAAACCTAAACATTCCACACACCCGACCCTAGATATTGCATTCGTTCTTGAAAAGTCTCCATCGGCATACTCCGCCGACGGATCCTGAACTACATATGGCTTGATTCCTGTAAAACTAGGGATATGTAGGCAGCTCAGAAGCCAGGGCACGGCCTAAAACTCCTCGAACCATTTCGTTCAGTCAAAATTGGCCATCATATCTTTACCCGACAACTCTTTCATCCATCCCGGGTAAAGATGGGCAGTTGTTGATACCCAATTTTCCCTGTATACTTTTTAATTTGAAAAATACTTTCAAAATAGCATATATATACATATAAAGTATGTCCAAATGTTTTATTATTTTTCCTTAATTTTTTAAAGATTTTTAAATCAATTTATTGCCCTATTTTATCCATAAAAACCCAATAATTATTTCTAAAATTATCATTTTGGTGATTCATTTATTGGATTCTCAAATTTATGCTAAATTATAGCTAAGATAATTTTTGCATACTTTTACAAATTTATTTGGTATTTTTAAAGCTAAGTTGCATATAATTGCAATTTTAGCCTCTTTTAGGATTAATTACGTTTATATTCATAAAATTAGGTCTAGTATTTTTAAATAGTAAACTATGTGTCATAAATCATTTTGGTACCTTTAATATATTTCCAGAAATTAATTTATTATTTTTTATAAATCAAATAGGAAAAATTGGCTATTTAAATGTTAGCCCAATTTCATTTCGATTATGGCCAAATTCTGACCACAATTAGACCCAATCTGAATCCCAATTACCCTGACCCAATCCCCGTTCAAACCGACCCAAAACCCAATTAAATAACCCAACCTGGATCCCCTACCTAACCCTCTCAATCCCGGCCGTTGATCATTTAGATCAATGACCAATATCTGCCCTTTCCTTTTTTTAACCTGAACTAACCCCTAAACCTAAATCATTGATTACCCATTGCCGCCCCTGAATCCCTTTCTCTCTCAATTCTCTCTCAAATCCACTTGAATCCTAGCCGTCGTCCTCAACTACAACCCTAATATCTGCCATATCAATGGCTTCCAAGGTCATCGGAGGCCTGTATCCACCCCCCATGGCTTCTACGTACTCGATTATTATGGTCTCGAGGCTAGGTCTTGAAGTAGCTTGATCCAGACTTTGTTCGGTTTCAGTTTATGGCTATTCTCCGATCGTCTCTGACCTTTCTCCGGCCGGCCATGGCTATTCGAGTCCGACTTTTGACTCTCCTGCTTAGATCGATGATTTTCAAAGCCTTTCTCACCACTTGGGGTTCTTCTGAAACACTAACCTTTAAGGTTCTCTCGATTTCTCTTAGATCTATTTCAGATCTATGTTAGCTCTGAACTTTTAAGCGTTTTTCTCGAAGTTTCTTTTAAAACTCCGCTTTCAAAACTCCTTGTCTTTCTGATTAAGGTTCTGTTAAGTTATTTCGAAACCTTTCTTTGATTTTTTTTGATATGTTTTGCAATGTTTGCTCGTATTATCCTTCTGCCTGAGTTTGCATGTTAAAACCCTTGATTTCTTTTAACTATTTATTAGACGAATGTTTGTTTGCCTGAGTTTTTGTCCGAGCTGTTTGTTTATCCTCTTTTAAGACACTTCTGTTGTTGAAAATCCTATGGTTTTGGGTCTAAGATTGTTCGTTTAAGTGCATGACTCGATTTGAAGTCTTTATTGCAAAATCTCTTATTCCCTTTGTGTGATTCTTCTGATTCTGTGTTTCTATCTTCTCTAAAGCTCATATATGCTCGAAACCCTAATTTTTCTAAAGGGGTTTTCCTTACCTGCTATCCTGAGATCTTCGCATGCCTTTAATATTCTATGTTTTTTTCACTGCTGACTCAATGTGCTTTGACTTACTGAACTATCATGCTTCGAATGTTGCTGTCTACTGAATTTTCGTGCTACTGTTGTATGCTATTTCCTCTTGCCAATAGATCTGTCCTCGCATGTATAACATTTATGCACCGTATTTATATGCTGAAATTCCTTCTTTGTTTGCTCTTCAAACTTGTGACTGATTTCAAACTTTTCCTTTGTGAAATTCTGATTTCACTCGCCTATCAAGGTTAATTGATTTCTTTTCCTATTTTATCTAACTGAATCCTTTCCAAGAATTAGAATTTCTCTGCACTTAGACTCAATTACTTACTTGTTATTTTACTACTTCTTTTATGGCAACTTTCAGCCTGCTTTTTAAATTAATTGCTTTCCTTATTTTGAACCTGTCATCGCCCATTAAGCAAGTGAGCCCTTAATTAAGGGCAATCACTTTTATAATTGATTCTGAATAGGATTGCTTCCATGTTTGTAATTTATTACCTCTCTTTCACTCGTTTTCAAAACTATAAATACCCTATGCTTCTTCTCTTTCAAAACACACGAACACTTTAGTTCTGAACTCACACTTACACTCAAACACTCTCTCTTGCTTTACTACTACTTGTGTTGCTACCTGTTTAGCCGAATGAAAGCCAAGGCTATATTTCGAAGTCCTGTTACTTTTCTTTACTGAACTTTTCTTCTTTGACTGGTATGTTCTAATTAAGTTTCAGCATCAACAATAACATATTTTCTTTACTGTTTCTTTCTTCTTGTCTGTCTCCTGTTGTATTCAACTAATCTCCATTGTTAAGCATGTTGCATTCCGCCTTCCTTGTTTTGAATTAGTGTTTCCTTATTATGGATTGAGCACCTTAAATCCCCACCCCCAATATGTTTGATAACTTGTGGTTGGTTTGGGGCATGACAGAATTGAACATTGCTGAGCATGACCAAAACTTGATCCTCCTAGGATCATGACCTCTATGTTTCCCTCATACGTTGTATGTTCTGGTTGATTTACAAGAATGACAACACTCCCTATTGCTGTGCATGCCCAGAATTAACTCATGCTTAAGTATATAGGCTCCTTGCAATGGATTCCTAATCCCCTGCCCCCTTTGTGTGAATTTATCAACTCTTTGAAGTGTTAATGACTGACTCCCATCACCCTTTCTCTCTCCTTTATTTCTGCAGTCCTTAAAGCTCAGTTTCTGCACTTTTCACTATCTTCTTAGACTTAAGTCCTGCCCCTTTCATGTGAGCCTTTCCTTGGGACCCATGAGCTCCCTCTGAACTTGGACACATGAGGGCTAGCATTTCCACACTGCACTTGTCCCTATTCTGGTTATGAAACTTGGGTGTGAGCACTGCCCCGGGTCCTATTGAGGCCCTTAGGGAACTCTTACACACTCAAGGCTGAGAAAGGCTTTGGATCAATGGTATTTTAAGTTGGTTTATCTCATAACTCAGAGAGGAAGTCAAGAATCAGGATTCCTCTGGTTGTAATCTTTCTTTGTACTTTTTCTAAAGTAATTTATTATTATGGTTTGTAATAATTTATAATGAACATTTGGGGCTGGCTAGTAAAAAGGATTGGGTAATTATGCATGCTTAAGGGTAGAAAATATGCCTATAGGACCACTTTTAATTCTGCACTTTCAAACTACATTTAGAAACTATGCCTATCGAAATGTTCTAATTCTACATATTCACATCACATTTTGAAACCATGTCTATAGGACTTGTTCAACATCACATCTAGATAACCTGCCTACAGGGATTATCTAAAATTCTGCACATTTGTCACCGTTTAGATATCAAGTTTTTTTTAGGGCCCAATTGGTTATAATCCAGTAGTATGCTGAAATCAGTAACACATAGAAATCATGCCTATAGGGGTTCTTAAATAACTTTGAGTCGTTCCATTCATATTCAATGTCAGATATCATGCCCATGTGGACTAGAGTCAATAATAGTAGATACCACCATCTGCAGAATCTGGAACTAGTCTAATTTAAATTCGTCTATTCTGAACCTCTATTTAATAATTCCCTTATTTTCAACAAGGTTTAGCAAGCATGCCTATAGGATTTCAAGCAGTACGTTTTGAGTTATCACTGTTTTACTACCTCCTGAATTATGTAGATATCATGCCTATAGGACCTCTTCAAAACACTTAGGCAAACCTTAGAGTAATAACTGTAAAACTGAATCTGCCTTTGTTAATTGTTACAACCAGCAGGCAGGTATGATTCATACTTCTTATCTGAGTGATGCAATAAACTAATCTGCCTCAGTAATTAACTTCCCTCGACTTTATGTGTTTTAAATCAGACCTAAAAAGTATGTGCAAGTCATGCTAGTTATGTGCTCTTATTTTGAGAAGGTATACATGAGCCTTTTGTCTGTTTACATGCTTCCCCTTTATATGCCATATTATCTGTTTTTGTATGTCACCTTAGATTTTTATCCTTTGAAACCAGTTAGCCTAATATCCCCTCCCTTTAGGAATAGTAGTCCTAAGTGCCTCAAGGACTGATAGGAATGGGATGGGTAATAGCATGCAATAGTAATCGAGACCAGTCCCCGCTATAATACCTTAACGGTGTGGAAAGGGTAGATATGGATATGATGGCCGGTGCGCTAATGCCACGTGTAACCCCTCTTTTGAGGAGTTATTACCGGGTATTGCATTGATGTGATTCATATTTTTATTTAACCTAGGACCCCCTTTTCTTTATTTCCCCCCCCTTTTTTTAGCATTGTAACTCCTTAAGATCAACTCTTTTATTTGTTCTTTCAAACTTTGTTTACTTTAAAACTATTGTGTATTGAAATCCCCTCTTATTTGAGCCTTATCTACTTATATGTTAATTGCACTCCAAATTCACAATAACTGTCTGGCCGGGAACCACACTAGTGGAACCTGAGGGGTACCTAACACCTTCCCCTTGGGATAATTTCAAGCCCTTACCGTGTCTCTAGTTATTAATGTAGTTAGAAATGAACCTTATTGGTGTCCTAATGCACCTTATCATTAGGTGGTGACTCTTCAAATGCAAAATCCAGTTCCCAAAAGGAACGAGTTGTCCCTCCAAATTTCATAAACCCGATTTCGCGAGAAAAAGGGGGCGCGACATTAGTCTCTTTTAAGGAAGGTTAAGTTGGAAAGGTCAACTGGATGTTGACTTATGTGTTAGAGGGCTCGGATGTGAGTTCTGATGATTCGGTTAGCTTTGGGAGGTAATTTGGGACTTAGGAGCGTGATCAGAATGAGTTTTGAAAGTCCGGGTAGATTTAGGCTTGAATTGGCGAAAGTGGATTTTTGGCGATTTCCGGTTGGTAGGTGAGATTTTGATCTAGTGGTTGGAATGGAATTCCGAGAGTTGCAGTAGCTCCGTTGTGTCATTTGGGATGTGTGTGTAAAATTTCAGGTCATTCAGACGTGATTTGGTCGGGTTTTTGATCAAAAGCAGAATTCGAAAGATTTTTAGAAACTTAGGCTTGAATCCGATATGTTTTAGTTGATTTGATGTTGTTTGAGGTGTTTTGAAGATTGGGAAAGGTTTGAATAAGGTTTTGGGATATGTTGGTGCCTTTGGTTGAGGTTCCGGGGGCCTCGGGTGAGTTACGGGTGGTCTATCGGGCCAATTCATGATGTTGGAACCTGTAGAAAATTGCAGGACAGTGCTGCAGAAAAGAGACCTTCGCGTTCGCGAAGGGTCAGTCGAGGAAGGTGGAAATTAAGCCTTCGCATTCGCGATGAGGTCTCCGCATTCGTGAATGGCTGGCATTGCGTTCGCGGGTGTGTGGTCGCGTTCGCATAGAAGGAAAAGAGAGGCCGAGCTTTAGTGGAATTAACTCATCGCGGTCACGATGGATGGAACGCGTTCGTGAAGGTCCATCTGGGTAAAGCATAACATTCGCAAGGGTTTGGTCGTGATTGCGTAAGATGAAAATTGGTCAAAGTTAAGTTGTGCTTCGCGAATGCGAGGCTTTGACCGCGTTCGCGAAGAAGGATTTTCAGGCATGGGCAGAAGGTTTAAAAGGTCGTCTTGTCCGCGAATGTGGGGTTTATTTCCTCCAAAATTGGTCGTTTTTGGAGCTTTTTGAAGGACATTGAAGAGGGATTCAAGGGGAAACATTTGGAGGTATGAATTTTGGACTTAAAACTCGATTCTATTGTGAAATCTACCTAATAAATAATGAAATCTAAGCCTAAAATTGAGGAATTAAGGCTTGAGATTGATAGACTTTAAGTGAGGATTTGAGGGGTCATTTGGACTCCGAATTCAGTGTTCTTGATATGTATAGACTCGTGGGAGGATAAGGATTCCGGTGATGTGATTTTTATCGAGTTTAGAGACGTGGGCCCGGAGGTCGGGTTTGGCCAATTTCGATATTTTTGGTACTATTTGATTGTTTTCGCTTGGGCTTCGTTCTCTTAGCATATTTTGATGCCGTGATTCTAATTTTGGATAGATTCGACACGAGTGGAGGCCGATTCGAGGGGCAAAGGCATTGCGGAGTAGTATTTTCACCGGTTTGAGGTAAGTAACCATTGTAAATCTGGATCTGAGGGTACAAACCCCGGTATTTGACTTGTTTTGATAAATACGGTGATGCACATGCTAGGTGACGAGTGTGTGGGCGTGCACCGATTTAAGCCGCGTATTTGATTTGGAACCTTATGATATTCCTTATTTTAGCTATTTATAATATATTATGGGATGTATGCCATGTTTGGGGCCTTGTGCCGACCTGTTGAGACCCTTAGGGGCATTTTCACTTTTTTCCTCACTTTACTTGTTGAAAGCATATCCTCAGTCATGTTTTACCTGTTTAAATGTTTAAAATCGGTTTTATCACTCCACTTCTAATTGTGAGGACTGTTTGGGCTGAGTTCCCTAATTTTTATTGTTGTGCCCGAGAGGTGGCGCGGTTAATGATTGAGAGAGGTTGAGAACCTAATAGTGAGGATATTATATGTATATATTATGGATCGGGTTGCACGCCGCAGCGATACTTATATAGGATCGGGCAGCATGCCACAACGATATATATACTGGATCGGGCTGCACGCCGCAGCGATATATGTATATTGGATCAGGCTGCACGCCACATCGATATGACGCTTGGGCTGTAGGAGCCCCTCCGGTGTCTGTACACCCTCGACGAGCGTAGCCGACTATAAATTACGGATCGGGCTGCCCGCTGCAGTGGTTACTATGATTTCTATTACTATGATATATTAATGAGCCTGAGTGCTGAGAGTGAGTATTGAGTGACGAGAGTTGAGTCACGAGTGAGTGAGAGGCTGCCCGAGAGGCCATATTCTGAGTGATATCTTCCCCGAGGGGCCCAGTTATGATATTTTTACTGATTTCACTCTTCTGTTAAAATAAGCCTCTGTTGGAAAAAAAATTGCTAAGTATATGATTTCAAGTGTTTTAACTGAAATTTGATGATTTTACGACGAAACTGGTTTTAAACTACGAAGTTGACCTGTTATCCTGTTGTTTTCTTCAGTTATATGATTTTTAACTGCTCGTCACTGCTTTCAGACCTTATTTACTTTAGTTACTTACTGAGTTGGCGTACTCACGTTACTCCCTGCATCTTGTGTGCAGATCCAGGTGCTCGAGCGGTAGAGTGAGGGTCCTCAGCATTGTTAGAGTTTGCCGGAGACTGCAAGGTAGCTGCATGGCGTCCGCAGCCTGCTTTCTTCCTCTTATCCTTGCTTTCCCTGCATTTTAGACTTGTTATGTATTAGATGGTCAGATTTGTATATTTAGAGGCTCTAAACTCATGACACCCGATTGTTGGGCTGTGCAGTTTCCTGTTTATTTGACTTCCGCATATTTTCTGTTGCTTTAAACGTTTATAATGAAATTTGGTATTTAAAACCTATGGTAGAAAATCGCTTATTGTTAAAGGAAAAATGGTTTTGATTCATTGATTGTTTGGCTTGCCTAGTAATGTGATAGGCGCCATTACGACTAGTATTTGGGGGTTGTGACATTTTCGCCGTGATACCCGACCGGTTATGGATATTTCACCCTCCATTATTTAGTTTAGCAATGTTTCCTCGAGTTCATTTGCGGTCAGGGTTGATTCCGGGGTCACAGACTCGATATTCTTAAGCAGGGGCACTTTGACCTTGTATCTTGGTTCGATAGAACCCGGGGGTCGATCTTCAACCCATCGTGTTTCAATCTCGCTATGTCGTGTAATAGGCGAGCCCGATTCGACCATATACAGATAGTCCCCTCATTTTTCGGAGAGTAAACGACAAGAAACGATATGAGCCCATGATTTTCGCCCCAATACTCTGCGTGAGAAACGACAAAATGAACGAAACGTCTCGTCACTCACATCTTAAGGGCATTAAATACTCGTCAGTTGCTGGTCAGTCACTCCTGGTTTTGAACTGTCTTTTGAAAACTATAAATACCCCCTTCTTTATCCATTCAAATTTTACATTCAAACCTTCTCTACTCTTGTTCTTAAAAATCTTTACATTTCATAGCACTTGTTCCCTGATTTCTTGAGCTCTTTGTAAGAACTATTGCATGTATTCACTCCAAATCGTCAAGTGTACCTTTTTCACTTCCTCTCCTTTATCTTTTATCCTTTATTGGAAAAGAAAATGGGAAGATTTCTAAGACAGTTCCTAAAAAATAAACTGCTTCTTCATCACGGCCCGCCGACGAGGAACCAACGGCGGAACCTCCTCTTGACACATTTATTCCTAGCAGATGCTCGATGGCCGCCGACTTCAAAGTTGAAAAACCTTCACCCGTTTCAAGCCGAGGCGAGAAGTATTAAGGTATATTTGCTCAATCACCAAAAAGACCCTCCCTACAGTCATAAAGGGCTGCAATTGGGCCAGAAAAGGCATGGTGGTTCCCATGCCGGAAGAAGATAACACTACCTACGTCAAGGGATACTTAAGTGTTTACACTTACCCCTATATGTTGGGCTCGTTGGACCCGGTGATCATTCAATTCTGTAAAAGGTACGAGGTGTGCCTTGGTCAGATTCACCCTTCGTTTTGGAGGATAGCTATTCTTCTCCAATTCTTCGTGAGTAAGATTAACGAATGCCCATTCACTGTTGGCCATCTAATACGCCTATATAGTCTCTGATTCTTCGGAGGGGGGGGGACTGATTAAACTTGCACGACGAACCTCTAAAGCCCTATTCTCGAGCATCGATAAAGATCGAGACCGAGGTTGGCTAGGCCGATTTGTCCGAGTGAGGACCTCGGACCTGATCCCGGCCAAGGACATGCTGTTGTTGATACCCAATTTTTCACTCATATATTTTAAATATGCATACATACTTTTCAAATATTTTATATGCATTTACAAACATGCACAAGTATTTTTACAATTTTTTTTTAATTTTTAAAGACCTTAAATCGATTTATTTCTGCATTTTTAATTATATAAATATTCAATAATTATCCCTCATATTATTTTACGATGATTTAATCATCTAAATTCATTATTTATTCTCATATAAGTGTTCAAATATTATAATTACATTTTTTACAGTTACATTTGTATTTTTTAAGACTATAATTGCATATTTTGCAATAATAGCTCATACATATGTATAACTACATTATCTATAAAGAAAATGACTTTTATATTTTTATAATGTTAAGTAATTATTTTAATCACCTTCATGCATAAAATTATTTTTATCATTTAACTAGGTATTTTTAAAAATTATTTTATTAATAAATTCGGTATTTAACAAATAGCCCCTTTAATTATGCCTAAATTCGGACCCCCAGCCCAATTCAAATTAAACAATCCGCACCAACCTAATTCCCTAACTAACCCGACCCAGAACCTCCTCTAATCGTGGCCATTGATCTCTGAGATCAACGGTCCAGGTTTCCCCTTTCCTTTTTAATCCAACGACCCCTCCCCCAACCCTAGTAATTTGTCTAAACCCGCACGCCCATGTTTCCCTCTTCTTCTCCATTCTCTATGAAACTATCCTTAACCCTAGCTGTCGTCACCCCAAAATCTCCCCAAACCCCTTCGATTCTTACACGTTCCATACACTAAAAAAAATTAGCTACGAACGTCGTCGCTAAAACGCTCGTAGCGAGCAGAATTTCTTGATAATCCGTTGCTAATCCGTCGCTAAATGAGATTAGCGACGGAGTTTTCTGTTTAGCTACAGAATTTGTCCATCGTTAAAACCTGATTTTTTGGTAGTGATAGGGTTCCTCTATGATTTCAGGTCCTTGCCGGCCTCTTACCTCTTCTAGTTGTTCGATTTTGTTATTTTATGAAAGAATCTCGAACAGATCCAACTCATATTTGTTCGAAATTGTTTATGAATCTACCTACGGTCATCTCCATTTGTGAGTACTATTATCTTCGTGTTTATGACTCGAATCTCTGGTTCCAAACAAGATTTTCCTTCATCTCTGTCATTCTTTTAAAACCCTAGTCTCTTGCTGCTCGAATCCGTTCAGATCCTTGTTGATCTGAGATAGTTTTAAGTTTATTTTGTCATTTCTCTTAAAATACTTTCTGTGTTTCTTATTATTAACCGATTTTTTTGTCTTCTCTAAAACTAGGGTTTTACCTATTTAAGTTTCTGAAAAATACTAATTGTTTAAGTGTTTAACCCTAATTTCTTTGTTTGTTCGACTGATTCTCATAACTATGTTCTTTACGCTAGGGTTTTCTGTGAAAATGCTTAGACATTTAAATACTTTCAACTATGATTTTCTTCTTTACTATTTCGACCGATTCTTTTGAGTTTCATCTCTATGCCTTTGACATATTCTAGGGTTCTGATTCTCTGACTATTTATCCTGTTGTCTTTTGCCCATTAACTTTAACTCTATTAATTAATTTACTTACCTGAATTAGGGTTTTAATTTAGTAACCATATTTCGTTATTTAAGTTTTACTTGTCCTTACCTTATTTATGTATCCATATTATTGGCTTGATTGTGTGTCCTTATTCCTAATAGATTCTGAAAATTGTTTCTTTCCTTATTAACCTGGCTCTTAATTACGAATTGATTCTGGATGAGATTTTTCCTTAAATTAAATGGCACTTATTTGATTCTGTCCTCTTAATTGATCCCTAACTGATTGCTAATTGATTTTCATACCTTATGTATATGTGATTGATTCATTACCTTGTGTGACCTACCCTATTACATGCTATAAAAACCTTCTTGTTCTGATTTTCAAGGGACACTTACACAAACACTCAGAAAGAAACACACACACACACACAGAACCTCTTGCTCTCATTCAAACCTTTCTGTTACTTGTGTTTGCTATATTGTCTAGCCGGTTGAAAGCCAAGGCTAGACTATTGGATCCTGCATACTTTTCAACTTCCTGTTTGCTATTCTTAACTGGTATGTCTCCACTTCTACCATCATTCAATATGCTGCAATTAGACATATGTGCTTTATGCTTATTGATCTCAATCAGTACATCTACTTCTATGTAACTAGACCTATATGCTTCATGTTTATTACCCTTAATCAGCATGCCTACCTATGTGTTTCTTATTTCCAGCATGTCTGTTATACCTATGTCTACTAGTTTTTCAACTAGCATGATTTCTGTCCTGTTTTAAGTGTTCACCCCTAACAAACTCCTGAGTAATTCACGATTTCAATACTCCCAACTTTTTCTACCTTCTTGTGTGACTGTCTGATGAGTAAGTTGATCCCCATCATGTTGTTCCCTGATTAATGTATGCCTATATGTTCACCTAGTAACAACTAATAGATTAAAGCCATGTGAAAACTTGTTCAAACTAACTGTTACTCTATCCTGTCTATTGTGATTGCTGGAGTTCATGGTTGAACTCCTTCTGCTAAATATATGCTGCCAGTGGTTCTTGTAATCTGGTAATCTTCTTCTATGCACTTCTGAAATCCAAACTATTTTTTTCTAAAACAAAGTTGTCTCTTATTTTCATATATTATTTTCAACTCCTACTCTTAGTTAACTAGGGTCTTGCCACCCCCAATGTGAGCACTGCTTAGGGTCCATGAGACTCTTCTAAACTCTGACACATTGGGGCTGGTTTCTAATCCTTTAAAAACTGCTTCTGAGCATTTGTTCTCTAGTGCAAGCACTGCTCTGGGTTCTCGAAACCCTTAGGAAATCTGACACACTAGAGATTTGTGTTCTTGGTGCTTTGGCAAAGGTTACTGTGTATATTTGAGCTTTGGAGCATATGGTTTGAAGGCCTGATTTATCTGGATGTATTGGTCCTGCTGTAGGCATCCTATAGTTATACTCTTTGTAATTTATTTATTTGCTTATGGTCTGTAATAACTATTTGTAATAACGATGGGGCAATAGTAAATTGGGAAAATTGTGCCTAGTTTAATGTTTGCATGAGAATAGGATATAAATTCTGCTTTAGGTAATGTTCTTTCAAATGTTTTCACTATTACATGTTAGATATCCTGCCTATAGGGTATTCACTTGTTCAATTATATTCTTTGATTGCATGCATAAGATAACATGCCTATAGGATTTAATTTGTTCAACATGTTCTGGTCCACTTTTCGATGTCATGCCTATATGACCAAAATAATTCTGAATTCCTTTCAAGATTCATGTTACTATATTTAGATACCATGCCTATAAGGTTGTCAAATTAATTTTTTGCATTTAAATATATGCCTGCAAAGTTTCAAAACTAGTTCCGCATTTTCAAAATCACGCCCATAAAGCTTTAAATCACTTCTGCACTTAGATATCATGTCAATAAGAATTCTGCATTTAGATACCATGTCTAAAGGTTGTAAAATCAATTCTGCATTCTAGAATCCATGCCAATAAGATTGAAATCATTTCTGCATTTAGATGCCATGCCTATAAGGTTTTTGAATCAGCTTCTGCACTTAGAAATCATGCCTACAGGGTTTAAGATAAAATCAGCCACTAAAATCAGTGATCGGTTTACAGCTTAGACACCCAGTTTATAAAAAATCCTGTCTAGTTATAATTTAGGCAATCTTGTAGGTTGATTGAGTTCTGGGTTTTAAAACTGCTATTCTCTTGCTGCTTGAAACTGCCTAGATTTAGGAAGTAATAAAATCAGTAGGCAAATTGATTAGGTATTTACTGCCCCGCCTTAATAAAATTGTTGCATATGTTGTGCTCATCTAGATATTCTACTATAGAACTTTTAAATCATTTAAAACTATTTGTTTGAGGCGTGCAATTGTTTGTCTATTTGTGGAGGTAAATATGAGCCTTTAATTGCATCTTTATGTGATAGTCCTATCTGACTTTTGTTTGTCGCCTAGTTTTCTCCTTTTTAAACAACATAGGCAAGTTTAGAACTTCCTTAACTAGAGGTCCTAAACACCTCCAGGGCCACAGGCAAGGGACGGGTAATGCACGCATAAGGCACATACTAGATTCTATTAGAGTGCTTAGGTAACAATAATTAAGAGGAGGGTAATCGGGTAGTGAAGGATATGATGACATGTGCGCTAATGCTATGTGTAGCACCCCAACTTGGGGACGATTACCAAGTATTGCATAGAAGTGATCCTATAGGCTAAAAATCATAGGACCCCTTTTATTCCTTGTTTTAAATGTAATATCTATTTGTCTAAATTGCTTTGTTTGACAATAAGACTAATTCACCTAATTCGAGTTTGGTCGGGACCCACCAGTGTGGACCTCGAGGGGTGCCTAACACCTTCCCCTCAAGGTTATTTCGAGCACTTACCCAATCTCTGGTAATGCAAACCGGTTTATGAGTTATTTTCTTTAGGTGCCCTAACGTATCTTAAATCCACTAGGTGGTGATTCTTCAAATTCCATACCCAATTTCCAAAAGAAAATGAGTTGTCCCAAAATGTTGAAACCTGGACTCCGCGAGGAAAAAGGAGGCGCGGCAGCTGTTCCCCGAGGAGAGGAACACAAAACGTAAGTAAAGTTCCGTTTTTCCGAGAATTTTATTTTTACTCTCTTTTTCTCCTTTCTTATTGATGTTTGGTGTCAATGCAGCTGTTGCTCGAGTTCCGGATGCGGCTCCTCGACTCAAGGAATGGGTTAAGGACACTGTCTCACATAAAGCGTGTTCCGAGCGCTCATGGCGCAAACTTTTGAAGGGCCGGTGGGAGGCCCGTTCTTACGGTGAGATTACTTTCTTGAGTGAGCAACACTTGGATCCCCTTTGTGCTGTTGAGTTCTAACTTATTTCTTTCTTCTTTTACAGGTATTTCCAAGGATTTCACCATGAGGCCTCCATCTGGTGACGAGGACAGCCCCGTTGAGTCCCCTACTCTGAGGTAGGAGAAAGGCTCTGAGTTCTCCGAACTCAAAGAAGAAAAAACTGAAAAGGTGGTTGGTGTGCAAATCCATGGAAAGCACCAGCGCCGGACAGCTCCCATCAAACTTAATCAACCGGCTGAGGGATGAATCTGAAGAAGAAGACGAAACTTCCTAACTGGTGGCCCGCGTGCGAGGCAACACCGAACTGCCTCAAACTAGAGGGGCGATGAGGAGGCAGCGGTCGAGGGCTCCGAACTAGAAAAGGCCGAGGCATATTTACCCCAAGTTAGGGAGGCCGATAAAGAGGCTGTGGCTGATGCTCCTCGGGTAGAGGATAATTCCCCAAAGGATGTACTTGGAGTGATAGATCTCTTTGAGTCACCCTCAATTGTCGACTCCATTATACACGATGCCTAGAGGTTAAAAAGAAGCTCAAATAAGGGCCCCCAAGGGGTGGTAGACCCCTTCCACAACGTCTTTGAAGGTTTAGACTCTACCGCCTCGAAAGACATCATCGGTTGGGTGACTTACCAGTACCAAAGAAGAGTCCGTCTTCGGGAACCAGCGGGCCTTCTTTGAGCCCGAAACTAGTAAACCGGTTCCCAGCTGCGAGTGCAGATCCTGAGTAGGTCAAGTAGGTAAGGAGAGCATTTGAGGTTAGTGACGATGAGTCAGATACGGTGGCTAATGGTTCGAACCCGAAGGTCCAATAGAAGCTTGACCAGATCAGACAGCTCCGGGCGAAGGTGGATATGGTAAAGGCCGAGGCCAAAAAATGGAAAAAGAACATGGACCATCTGGCCTCACAAAAATAGACCGCCCGAGCCCAATTAGCTTCGGCTGAGGTCCAGCTCCAAGCTGATATAGAAGTCATCATTTGGTCATGGAAGATATAACAAAATTTGAATATTCGCGATATAAGGACTCACGGTCATGCTAGACACCAACGTATAGACACCCGTTACCATTCCTATACATCGTACTCGACAAATGGCAAGTAGCAATTAAGACTCAACTCCTATTCACTCAAGCTAAGGTTAGACCAAACACTTACCTCGCTTTGCAACCGATTCAGAATTCCAATAAGCCTTTGCCTCGCGAATTCGGGTTCGAAATTCTCAAATCTAGTCATAAATAATTTGATTCAGTCAATAAAAATTATAGGAATTAATTCCATATGAAATTCTACATTTTCCATTAAAAAGTCGAAATTGCACTAAAATTCGCCCGTGGGGCCCACATTTCGGAACCCGACAAAAATTACGGAATATGAAACCTCATCCAACCACGAGTCCAACCATACCAATTTTACCAAAATCCGACATCAACTCGACCCTCAAATCTTCAAATTAAACTAAGAGGGTTTTCAAGATTTTCCCAACTAAAATCACCAATTAAGTGCCAAAACTAGTAATAGATTCGGGTAATCTAACCAAAATTAAGTTAAGAACACTTACCCTGTTGTTTTCTCTGAAAATGTCCCGAAAATCGCCTCTCCCCGAGCTCCAATTTGCTAAAATGGAAAATGAGATACGGTTCATGGCCAGAATGTTACATTCTGCCCAGAATGTTTTCGGGGTACTGTTCACGCGTTTTACTATTCACGGGGTATTGTTCATGGGGTACTATTCATGGGACTGTTCACGGGGTACTATTTCTGCAATTTTTCTGTAATTTTCTGCAATTCCGAAATAACTCTGAGACACCTCCAAAACACTCTCGAGCCCTTGGGGCTCCTAACCAAACATATACACTAACTCAACAACATCCTTCGAACTTAACCGTGTGATCAAATCGCCTAAATAACATCATATACCGCGAATTAAGCTTTAAAATCCAAGAATTCCTTCAAATTTCATAAAACATCAAATTTTCCATTTTGAGTCCGAAACACGTCAAACGACGTCCGTTTTCAACCAAACTTTACAGAAAGTGCTTAAACCATATATAAGACCTGTACCGGGCGCCGGAACCAAAATACGGGCCCGATACCATCATTTTCTAATCAAATTTCATTTTCATTTTTCTTAAATATTTTCAGAAAATAATTTTACTCAAAAATTCATTTCTCGGGCTTGGGACCTCGGAATTCGATTCCGGGCATACTCCCAAGTCCCATATTTTCCTACAGACCTCCCGGGACCGTCAAATCACGGGTCTGGGTTCGTTTACCCAAAATATTGACCGAAGTCAAATTTATTCATTTTATTATCAAAACTTAGCAAATTTTCACAGAATTTCATATTTGAGCTTCCGGCTACGCGCTCGGAATGTGCACGCAAATCGAGGCAACAGTAAATGGGTCGTCACATAAAAAATATACAAATCCTTCAGGGCATTCTCCGGATGAATTTAACTAAAGAAACGATCTCTCACCTCAAACTAATAAATATTCTAAAGTTTGCGTACCCAGGTGTTGACGGCCTAAACATGCTACTATCGATCAAATTCATGAGAGTAAGAATAAAAGAGCAATAAAATTATTTAATCCTAATTTCCTCCATGTTTTAAAATCTAGTTCCCACAACTGAAACAATCAGAATTCCATCCAATCTACTTAATTATGTTAATTTAATCATAGTATTATTTTTACAATAGTACCTAGGAGGACTTAAACATTTATCTCTAAATGAAACAACAAAACAAAGAATCAGAAACTCCTTTTAGGCATCAAAATCCACTCGAACAGATTAAACAAAACCACAACAAAAATGATGATCAATAGAATGAAACAGAGTAAGCAAGTATTACTGAGACACTCCAAACAGAACAATAGAACAACAACTCAAACGATCAATAAGACAGAGAAGCAACAATTAGCGAAACAAAGGAAAGCACGATATTAAGCAAATCAGCAAAATAAGAGAGAAATAGACCTCAAACGATTGGAACCTGAATTACAGATGTCGGACGGTCCTCGAACCGGAAAACTCACTGACACGAATTCCTTTCGTTTAGGTAGATCTGCTATGGCGGAAAAATACATTTCTTAATAGTAAGATCCATGGATGAATTCAGTGATTGAATTGAGGAAGAAAGTGAAGGTTTCAATGGTTTTCTAATCTCCTCCCTATTTTTGTCGTTCCCCTCTGTTCTTTGTTTCGTCCAATTCCCCTGTTATTTTTTTTTTATCTCTGATCGCTCGATCTTTGGACTGAAATTCCTCTCTCTCCTTCTCTCACTGTTGGTGCTCTCTGTCCTTGACCCTCTCCATTTTATTTTTGTGTTTCAACCACCCCCCCCCCCCCTGTATTTGTGCCAATCCGTGAATCTATCTATAATTAAAAACAAAAGACAAAAGCACCTCATGAATCCAAATGACAGAACAATAGAATGACACATGGCATGTTAAGACATTGCTCCTAAATATTAGGAAGTAGAATTCAAACCATTCATGAGAAAACCGTAAATACTTCTGTGCAGTTTTGTTAATTTAAAATTTATTTAAATTATTAAATCATTGTATTTGGAAAAAAACATGGTATTTTTAAAAAACAGCCCGCTTCCTCAAAAATAGGACTGGCCTTCCGCCCATGTTGCAGTTCTAAACCGTTCAAACTCCTCTTCAATTATCTCAATTTTTAAGGTTTTTAAATTATTAAATCAATTTATTTGTTAAAACCTTTTACTCCACAATATTAGGTAATTACTTTTTACCTTCAACTTAACCTATATTTTCTCTTCAAAAGCACGATGGATTCAACTGCTTAACTCACGTATCGTATAGTGGGTATCAACTGCTCATACTAGGTATCAACTGCTCAAGCGTAGAGGAGTTTATATTTCTTCCTCAACTACACGTTCTTCAATTCTAAAGTTCCTTCTTCTATCAAGATTTCAAGAAAACTTATGGCTTATGCAAAAGATGGCTACTCACATTAATTTCATCAAGGATATAACAATTTCGAAGATGCAATGGAAGTTGAAAGTTCGTGTTGTCCGTATGTGGGAAGTACCGGATCATTTTAATCCAGGCACTATATTCTCGATTGAATTGGTTCTACAAGATGAAAAGGTATTTTACATATGTTATTACCTTGCTAATTCGATTTGATTTTCGGAATTGTTATATGATTATATATATATATATATATATTTGTTTTGCTCCTCCAAATTGCTAATTCGATTTGATTTTCGGAATTGTTATATGATTATATATATATATATTTGTTTTGCTCCTCCAAATTGCTAATTCGATTTAAATTATACATGACTTAGGTTGCACTCTGCAGCAAAGTAGTTTTCGAAAGCAATGCCAGAAAAATCCATCTTCTTCAAATGATCCTCCCTTCTGAAGAGCATATGAGCTGCACATTTATAGATTTGTTATGCTGAGTTTTTGTCATAGTTGACAATAGCCATTCTTGAGATTTACTCTATACATATTAGTGATTACCTATAATTTGAATCTCTTAACTGCATTGATGGAACTATATTCATTTTCCACATAGGCTGTCAACTTTTCCAACTGAACTACATTATGAGAATTCACATTACTTTATTAGGTGATAGCTACGTTAATGCAAAAGAAAGCCAGATGTCATTTGCAACAATCACAGAACATGGAAAACTAGGAAGTTCTTAAATGATCAATACTCATATAATGCAGGACACATTACTGTTTATCAACTTTCTGCTATTAGAATTCACATTACTG
This sequence comes from Nicotiana sylvestris, assembly GCF_000393655.2. Lineage (NCBI taxonomy): Eukaryota > Viridiplantae > Streptophyta > Magnoliopsida > Solanales > Solanaceae > Nicotiana > Nicotiana sylvestris. The sequence goes on along the minus strand of NC_091068.1, from coordinate 87,920,969 downwards.
TTTATCAACTTTCTGCTATTAGAATTCACATTACTGTTTATGTAATTATATTTCACATTACTGTTTATCCTCCCTTCTAAAGAGCATATGAGCTGCATATTTATAGATTTGTTCAAATTTACTATGCAGCACATTTTTTCAATTTTTCATGAAAAGTATAAACTAATTCCTTTGGTTCTCTGTTTCTCGGTTTTGTATTCGTCCTCAAAATATTTGTACAAATATAAACAGGGGACAAAAGGGGTGGAAAAAAATTTATTTCGAACTAAAGTTATTTCGAATTACCAAAAACAGTTTCACTTGCAAAAAATGGATTTTTTTTTCTCTATTACTACAACTCAGCTACTATGCAGCAGATTTGCATATCAAATCTCCTTCTATTAGTGATTTTGCACCAGCTGCTAAAGATAATCAGGATTCCAAGCCTGAGGCTATAAGAGGGATCTCTTTAACTTCTGTATTTGTAAACTCAGAACCAGTTCGGGAGGATCAAGTCCAAAATGCCATCAAGTTTCTTTCACATCCAAGAGTTAGGGGATCTCCTGTCATGTATAGGCGTTTTTTTCGAATTACCAAAAACAGTTTCACTTGCAAATCTAATTTTTTTTCTCTATTACTACAACTGATTAATTTGTTTAACTCTACTGTTTACGACCATAGTTAATAGTTAATATAAATTACCATTAATACAAATCATAACATTGCATAGTCGGCATAAAGGTTGCACCAGAAGACAGGTAACACGATGCAACATTATGTACTTATCACGCTGTTTAATACTGCCAAAAACATCAATCTATGCTTCAGTCTATTATGTAATGTAATTTTTTTGTAGGGCGATCACATAAGTGCTTCTATTGGCAAGTCAGTTTTGCATCTTTTCAAAACACAAATTACTGAGCTTGGATTATATAATATGGCGAACTTTATCGTTTGTCATAATAAGGAGAAGTTCAACACCACGAAACATAGGTTGAGGCTGACGTTTACTCAACGGACAACAGTGGCTGAAACAACCGATCCACTTTTCCCAATCAATATCTTTGATTTGCGACCATATGATCAATTGATAAATAAGGTTGACGTGAAGAAGACTGAATTATTTGGTAAATAAAGATTTTACATTAATTTTCTAATTATGAATTTATCTACTATTTATTTTAACAATTTCTTTTTCTTTAGATGTCATCGGAGAAATTGTCAATTTCAGTGAGGTACAAACGCAAAACCAAGGTGGAATTTCTAGGAAGTTTATGGATATTGAACTAGAAGATGACGAGTAAGAATAAATATTCATCTACTAATTAAGGATTGATTTGATAATTACATATGCTAAAATTACATTCTTATTTCTATTTGACAGGAGGAAGAAGTTGTCTGCTACATTTTGGGGGGAGTTTGTTGATGAAATTGTTCCTCATCTACTAAGTGCTAACAACCAGCCTATTATTGTTGTTATGCAGCTCATAAAAGCCCATAAATATTAAGGTAAAATACAATTACTCAATTTAACATTACTTTGTGAAAGTTATTCATTATATCTTACACGAACGTTGTTTTGTAGATTCATATTCTGTGCGCAATACATGGAATGCATCAAAGCTGTGGATTAATCCAAATTTTCCTCAATCTGATGAATTTAAAACACGGTTCAATATATATATTGATTTATTTATATAAAATTTCACTGCTTCTATACTCAAATCAAATTTTCCAAGTATACATCTAACTATTTTAGTTATTCATAAATACAGATTACTTTCTGTTCGGGATAATAACTCCGAGAGGCTGACTCAAACCATCTCTCAACAAAGTTACTCTGTCTCGGATGAGTTGGAGAAGGGCATTGTTCAAGTTAAAACAATTGGCCAATTAGTGGAGTCCATACAAGTGAGTGACGTAACTTCTGTAGTATTAATTTAACTGTTGTTTCAGGTTAAAAGTTGCAAAAATGCACATCTTTATTTCTCTCATTTTATGGTTTGAAAAAGGCAGTTTTTAAATTTAGGTAAAGATGCACAGAAGATAGTGAACAACCAATGAAGAAACTCTAGCAGACAAATAGAGGGAAAAGAACAAGTAATTGTTCATTATCTACATGCTAAATGATTGAGCAGTAGTATAGCAGGATTGAAATTAAGATATAGATTATGTATTCCTTAAGACAACTATGCTAACACCATTTAAGTTATAGCTAGATAAACTGACTAGAGGCCACAAACAAATTAAAGACTAGAAGTAGTTCAAATCTTCTTTGTCATCTTTAATGGGATAGATTCCTAATAAACAACTACCTAGCCTAATATGTAATCCCCAGTAGACCATCTACCAGATTACTACATTATTACATAGATCTCATATGATCTCAGAACCTCAGTCTCCTACATATATAATGCAGCAAGCCACATGCGAAGAAAATCGCACAATAGTAACAATTCGACTTATCTAGAAAATCATCGCAACCAGAAAGATGATTATAGCTCAATTTATCTATATTTGAACTCTTAACTGATATAAACTAATTTGCGTTCCTTGCGATCAACGGCATGTTGGCACAGTACCTCTAAATCCTAATCCATATCATATAGGTACCTATCCTTTCCTCATGTCACTGAGTCGCCACATGGACCATTTTTTTTATGCCTTTACATTATATATGAAGTTTATTTTTGGCCTTTAGTCCTCTTATTTTATGGTTTTAAAGAGTGTTTCCTCATTTGGAAGATGAAAAATTCTTCAATTACATTTATGTTATTTCTTTGATATTATGTTTGACCATATTCTCTATGTCTTTTCATTACATTTGTCTTATCAATTTATTCAACAATTGTCTTATCACTTTATTCAACAGGAAGGTCCATGTTGGATTGTCGCAAGTATTGAAAATTTAGAACTTGAAAAAGGATGGTCGTACGTTAGCTGCAAGAAGTGTCAAAAGAAGGTGGATAAATTAGGAAACATTTATCAATGCCCAAACCCCAAATATAAACATGAAGATTACTCAGCAGTTATTAGGTAAAATCAACAGCTCTATTTCCTTAATCCATCAAAATATTACATTTATATCTCAAATCAACTGTGCAATTAGGTATAAGCTTCAAGTTAGGGTAATGGATACTACTGGATCTGTTTCCCTATTGCTCTGGGACCGTGAAACCATGTTTCTCATAGGCAAATCAGCAAAAGAATTGAAGGAAGGGTTTCTTGAGGTATATCAACTAATTCAATTTATATTTGTTATTTGCATAATTCTAACTTAAAATTTCATTCTAGAATACTGGTGCTGTTGATAAGTATCCCTATCCAGTAGAGCTGAACAATATTCTCCAAAGAAAATTCATGTTTAAGGTTATTATCAAGACAGAGAACATTCACCAGCAAAAGGAAGTTTATAGTGTTGTTAAGCTTACGGATGAGGAGCAGCTGATGAACAAATATAGTCCTGCTCAACCTTCAGATGACTTAACTGTATGTCATATTTGTTCACAAACTTCATAACATATTTATATTGGAAATTTCTTTTATATTGCATAATTTGAATCATAATTTCAAACTCATTTATTTATTAATTTTTTATAGGAACCTGACTTCAATAATATTCAAGTCTTGGATGGAGAGAAGGAATGCGAGGTAAATACATAACTAATTTGTCCTTTAACATTAAAGCAACTTACATATCTTGAAGGATTTCTTTCTGAATTTTTTTTTAGATTTGGAGTAGTTTTTTTATAACTTTAAAAGTTCTAGATGTTCACTTTGTTTTTTCTATGGGAATCTATGAACACAGTATTAATATTTCATAGAATAAGATAAGAAAACTTGTTAAGCAGGCTTAATTATACTGCCTCTGTATAAATTTATTTCCACTTTCAATACATATAAACAACTGTGAAGTGAAAATAAGGAGAGAAACCAGAAAACTACTGCTATTGCTACTTTTTACTCCTCAAATCATACCTGGCTCATTGACAATTTGTCGAATATCTTGTGTTTCCTCTTCTGTTGTACTCACATTTTCACCCTTCCCATCATTCTCTGCGGTTGGGAAAAACGGACCAACTATATTCTGGATCTCTTCCGTTGTACTCACATTTTCACCCCTCCCATCATTCTCTGTTGTAGGCAATAATGGCCCAATTATATTCTGGCGGCAAGAGGCAGCTTCCTTAAGCTTCTTTCGTCATAGCCTCTTTCTCTGGGACCTTGTGAGCTTCTCATCAGTCCCATGATTAGACGCTTGGTCGCCAGAGGAGGAAGAGCCCCATCGTCTTCCACTTCATTTGTATATAAAACCCAATTACTAAAAATGCATTTGGTAAGCAACAACTGCAGACACTAATTTTGCGCTAAATTTTTATTTTATATATGCAGGATTCCACTGAAGATAACGACACAACCGATATTGCACATACACCTGCCCAGATAGGTATAACTAATGCCGCAACAATGGTTGAAAAAGATCCGAATGCACAATTGTCAGGAAATAAAATAAAGAGAGTATTTAAGAAGAAGAAAATAACATAATGTGTTTGGGAATGTTACAGTTGGAGAAATCAAGAACTATTTTATGAGTTCATTTAGTATATTATTACTACTCTTATTAGTTATGAACATTATATTTGAATCATTTCACCTTTCTTCTCCTGTTTAACTTTTAAGTTTTATGATATTAAATACTATCTACAAAGAACTGTTAGTTATGATATTAATTTGAAGTATTTAAATGATTATTGCATTTTTCACCCCTTTATATGCAAGCAAAGCTTCAGGAATGTCTATACCTGACAAGCAGTATGTAATGAGGGATTGGATTATGCTTATTTATGCACCAAACAAAACTGAGAGACTTGAGTAAACAGGATAAGAATATGTATTATGGGGATTGGATTATGCATTTTTTAAGCGCACCAAACAGAACTGAAAGAATTGAGTACATAGGGTAAGATAAGAGAATTGTTATATATGAGAGTTTCATCCTCAACAATTAGGATGCGTTTCTAAATACTCATATTGGAATTAATTTAAATAGTAGTATCCTCTATTCATTATTCTATCCAATTCAACAATTAAATATTTCTATTAGCATTCACTATCCTTTTAGCAGTCCTATCAAGAAATAACAGCATTGTCTCTCAAATTTGTGAGTGCTTTGAGACGCTATTGCCTGAGCTATATCTACTAAGGAGCAAGTTTCAAAATAATATGCATGTACTATGTTATCTCATTGACATGTTGTAGCTATTCTTATTCTTTCTTTAGTTCTATTTCAGATATGGATGAACAAGGACACGTTCAAATTACTCCAACTACGAGTGCTCAAATTCAACGAAGGGGACAACGCCGAAAGATATGCCGTCGCAACATTTATTCCTATAATGCTTCAGACTCAAAGCCTGAAATTATCAGGAATGTCCCAAGGGCTATACAAAATAAGTTAAGAGATCGAAGGGCTGAACGAAGGGAAAAATAAAAGAAATTTAGAGAGCTTAGGCCTGCACTAGATCTACATATTGCAAATTATCAGCTTATGAGAGATGCACTAATAGATGCTATAGACAAAATTATACTATATGATTGGGAAGCATTATCAATTTTAGTAGATTCACTTGGACAACCTTTAGGTAGTATTTTAACTGACATTTATCACGAGGTGTGGTCAAGTGGACCTTTTTGGGTTTATGTCCTTAAATTTGAAGCAGAGTGGGAGAACCGTCTCTACGACTACCTGTAATTTATTTAATTAATGAAAGTTTTTTATTGATTTGCAACATTACCTGTCATTTAATTATTATTTTTTTTCTTAAGAGCATTAGATAAGATAAATTACATAATGGAATAACGCAAACTTATTCCTTCAAATAATGCAACTTTAATGACATATCCAATGTCTTAAAAGAGGAAAAACATGAATGCACACATTATTTTACGCTCTTTGCTTGATTATATGTAATTCTGATGTATAGTAATACTTTACAATTGTTTTGCCTCTTTTTCAATCAAAAATTAATGAGGAATCTATATTAATGAGGATTTAAAAATTAATGAGGAATCGATCAAATGGTTTAAATTTTACGATTGATCAAGTTATAAAAATATGAGATGGTTAAGCAACTAAGTTAATAATTTATTATATTTTTTTCTTCGTATTTTCCGCGCATCGTGCGGGTACTATACTAGTTATATATGTGTAGGTGTGCGCTTTTGTGTGAAGTCATGTGAGGAGGATTGGGGGTGAAGGAACCATATTTTTCTTAGACAGAAAGTTAATTTATCAAAGAACCCTGTGTGGTCCTGTGTGAATCGTGAATTTGTTGGCAATGAGTAGAAAGTTCCAGTAAGTGGGAAAGGGAATATGAGTATTATCTATGTATGTGTTGTGTAGTGCTAAGAACCATGTGCAGGTGAGAGAATTAGTTACCATGAGAGTCCAAAAACGTTAGGGAATTCATAAAGTGAACAAGCAAAAAGAACTAAAATAAGCAAAAGGAGTATGTTACTAATTCTCACCCATTTGAAGTGAGTTGGCAAAATTCCATTGATTTAAAAAAATAAAATTAAAACTTCTCTTGTTCTATTGTTTTATTTAAAGACAAACAAAATGACTACCAAAATGCCTATTAAGAGAAAACCTTAAAAAGAAAAACATAATTTTTATTTTATTTTTTTAAAAAAAGAAGTCTAAATGTTTAAAAGCTTACGCTAAACTAAAAAGAGATGAACAAAGTCATTGCTTTTTTTTTGGTTGACATTTTGTTCTTATCTTTTGAAATACCAAACTTCAAAGACTATTTTTAGTATTTTTAATTTTTATGAAAAGCAAGACACACAAAATGCTAGCCAAACGACCAACTAGATAAAATCAAGGAAAATATTTTTGTGGTTTTCATTTTTTAAGATAAATAAAGTAAGAAAGATTTTTTTTCTTAAAAAAAAGTAAAAATAGTACTATTAGACCTAAACTAAATATTTAAATGTTAAAATGTGTAAAATTTTGGGAAGGGTCAAAAATTACATGTCTACAGGGTCTAGTGTAGGAGAAGTGGTATAGGTGAATGGAAAAATATGTTCAAGAAAATGAACATCCCTTGAAACAAACAGTTTCTTAGTAGTCAAATCCAATAGTTTGTAGCTTTTTTGTCCAATAGGATATCCCATGAAAACACATGCCTTTGCCCTAAGGTCAAATTTTCCTCTATGATAGTGACAAATTAGAGGCATAACATAAACAACCAAAACTTCTTAAGAAAGAATAGGAGGGTGTTTGGTCAAATAATACTTCATAGGGAGTTCTACCTTTAAGGGTCTTAGAGGGGAATCTGTTGATCAGAAAAGTAGCTGTCAATATGCACTCTCCCCAATAAGATATAGGCACCTTGGATTGAAACAATAAACCCTGGCCACTTCCAACCAATGTTTGTGCCTTTTCTCTACAATACCATTTTGTTGAGGGGTACCCACACATGAAGTCTGATGTAGAATTCCTTGAGATTGCAGAAATATAGAGGCAACAGTTTCTTTTCCTAATTCTAAAGCATTATCTGATATGATAATCTTCACTTTAGCATTGAATTGTCTTTCCACCATGCTTAAGAATCATTTTAAGACAGAAAATGCATTTTTCTTTGTTCTTAACAAATAAGTCCAAGTCCTCTACTGAAATCATCCACAATGGTTAAAAAATATTTGTATCCATTATGAGTAGATGTCCTATAAGGTCCCCATATGTCAATGTGAATCAGATCAAATGCTTGTTTAGTTTTGATGTGACTAGTTGAAAATGGTAACCTAAACTGTCTTGCTTGAGGACATATATCACAATCACAAATAGGAGTAGAAAAAAATGAAATAGAATTGATGTGTTTCATTGCATTGAAAGGAAAATGCCCCAATCTTACGTGCCATAATCTTAATCAGATTCTGTTTTTGCTAAGACAGGAAAAGAAAAAGGAGTTGAAACTGAATTAGAAAAAGACTTCTTAAGCAAAGATGCTGCAGGCTGTGAAGCTGGGTTCCTAGACTCTGTCACATTAGGCTGTAATAAGTAAAGTCCTTCTTTAGCCTCACCAAAAACTTGTGGGCTCTTCATGAGAGGGCCCTACAGCAAAATGCACCCAAAAGAAGTGAAAACCAATAGACACTTGAATCTTTGACAAAGCCTATGCACAGAGAGTAAATTGTATTTGAAACTAGGAATATGAAGAACATGTTCCAATAATAATCCTGGAAATAAGGAAACACTGCCTGAGTTAGGGACTTTAACTCTACAGGAATTAGGTAACCTTACCATTAAAGGAGTAGGTAATGGTAATAAGAATAAGAATGTACTAGCATTGAAACACATGTGCTCAGGTGCTCCTGAATCTATGATCTAGGAGTTATCAAGGTTAGAATTAGCAATTGAATAACAGGTTGGGGAGTTGGTAAGTAATATATCAGCAACAGAATTTGCATTAATCTCCTGAGTGCCTCCCTGCCCTGTTTGCATTTGATTCAGAAGACTGACCAATTGATTGAACTGGTCTGATGAAAGTTTTTGAGCAAACTGAGGTCCTTCTGCCATCTTGCTATAAACCTCTCATGTATCCTCTATTGCAGCAGCTGAATTTTCTTTTGCAGTATGTTGCATCTTCTTGCTTTTAGTAAATTTGAAATCAACTGGGAAACCTATAAGTCTATAGCAGTTTTCAATTGTGTGAATAGTCATCTTGCAATAAGACACATCTGTGCATTCTTTTTCCCTTTATATCCAGAGTTCCCTTTGTAGGAATTGTTTCCAGTCTTCTGTTGAGTGTAGAATTGAGGACCATTAGAGGACTGATGGTTCTGAGAAGGTTGATTTCTCAATAGGAATGAAGAACCATATGTTGGGAAATGAGGTTTGACATGAATTTCACTCTAATTCTCATCTTGCATAAGAAGAGAATATGCTTGATTGACTGAGGGTAATGGTTTGATCATGAGAATGTTGCTTCTAGCCTGTCCATAGGTCTCATTCAATCCCATGAGGAATTGAATGAGCCTTTCATCTTCCTTAAACTGCTGCATTTTCTTCTTACCACCACATTCATAGTTGCAAGAACAATACATGTCAGTGTTGAGAGTGTCCAACTCATCTCATAATTGTTTCATTTTAGTAAAATAACTAGCAATATCTACTGAACCTTGAACTAAATCAGCTAGCTCCTTTTGTAGGTGATATAATTTGGCTCCATTTGGTTGTCCAAACCTGTGCTCCAGATCCAGCCATAGATCCTTAGCTGTTTTTGAATAGAGGATACTGTCAGCAATCACTTTGGTCAGAGAATTTAACAACCATGATGTAATCGTATAGTTACATCTGCTCCAAGTTTGAAAAGTAGGATCAATTAGGGTTGGCATAGGGCAAGATCCATCAATAAAACACAACTTGTTCTTGGCTGAAAGTGAAATCAAAATAGATCTGCTCCATTCAGCATAACCTCGACCATCAAAAGGTGTGTTGACAAGTATCATCCATGGTGCATCAGATGCATGAAGAAAGAAGGGGTGTGTGGAATCAATGGTATTTCCATTGCCTGTTGTTGTGGATGAAGAGTTGTGGGTGGGAGTGGGAGTTTCAGTAATATTAGAAGAAGGAGACATGACTGATTTAGAAAATTGAAAAGAAGAGCTAATGCTCTGATACCATGTAGAAAATTGAGAAAAATGATTGTGAAAATTTCTGTGTATTTCTGAATGAATCACTGTACAAGAGGACTACGTATTTATAAAGATATTAGCTACCTAGAAAAGAATCTGAAAATAAAATTACCCTATGACTTATGTATACTTATCCTATTTTTACTAGCTAAATTCTAATAATGTAACTAATTAATATTCCTTCAGCATGCGAGCCTTTGTGTGCATGTGAGAAGTGGACGGTCCAGATTAAAAACTTCATCATTTGATTTGTTGGCTGAGATGATGCCACGTGGCTTGTCACATGGCTTATTAGAGAATGGACTTAGCTTTGTTTTGTCCGAAATTGTTTTGTCCAAAACGTTTGGTCCTTTCTTTCCTTCTTCTTCTTCATCGATTCTTTTCTTCTCTTCTTCTGTATGAATTTCTTGCTGAGAAATCAAATCTTTCTGAGAAATCAAAGAGTGAGATCGATGTATTCCAATATGTACATTGCACCAACCAATTTCTCTACAGTCTAGTGAAGAGAGAGCCCACACAAACTTCAATCTTTCACATTAGAAAAGTTATAGTTAGGAAGTAATTTACAAAATCCAATAAGCAACTGCCGGAAATGGAAAATTTCTACATCTAGATTAGATATTCATGACCCCTATTTACGAAAATACTTATTATTCAATTTTGGACAGGAAAGTGCACGTGAAAGATTAATAAAAAATATAGAACAAAGTTTTGCTATCACATGCAGCTTCCTTCATCTGGCTTACTTTGGGCCAACAGATAATGGCACACTGAAGAGGCTACTGTTACCAGCACGTCAAGAATTTGGACCTATTAACATATCATATCAAGACGGTAATTTGGTATCAAATAAACGTTTTATTTATATTTTATTTCAAAGAACGGGAGCCTTGCTACTGGAAAAGGCATTTAATTTGTTCAAGTGAATGTTTCCTGGAAGCAAAATGGGTAATTATATCCAATTTTGCAGTTTTGTTTTATCCAGGTTATGTAACCAAGATTCATAGTTAACTAATTTATTGAAATAGAAAACAGTGCTTTGACCAATTATGAAGTCGAGAGTCTAGAGAACCATGTGCTTTAGGTATAGAAGTCGAGAGTAATAGAGTAGTTAATACAGTAATCTTTGCATTTATTCTTAACATGATCAGACTTTTTACACGACCGAATTCAAAATATGGGAAAATGGAACCTTTAGGTTACTAAGTGCTTCACCGAAACTCTCGTCCTTCAACTAAATTACTCTATTTAGTCCATATTATCTGTGGAAATGCAGGGTAAGGCTGCGTACGATAGATTCTTGTGGTCTGATCCTTCTTCAAATCCTGCGCATAGTGGGAGCTTAGTGCATCGGGCTGCACGTTTTATTCCATATTATCTGTGTTTTATAATTCTTATTCATCTTTTAATGACTTGATAACTATAATAATGAAAGTAATGGTTTAAACTAACCTAAATTTTAGCTACGTTTGGGATTGTTATTCAATCATCTCCAATCATTGGGCAGATATATAATTTAGGTATTCAGAAATTAAAAGAAGCATTTTCTTTCTTGCTATATATGAGTTCTGAATTCTCATATTGGATTCATTGCACCAAATCTTTGCGTTTGATTGCGATTCGTCAATGACCATCTCTCAATCAGTTTGACCCTGGCATTTACGCATCATTGATTTATTGCACAACAATTTTGCCACTCTTATTTGTATATTGACTCCCTTTAGATTCTGAACAATTTCTTTTTTTAACTTTATAGTTCCATCATTATTCATTACGATGGAGGAGTTAAGGCGTGACTCCAATATATATATATATATATATATATATATATATATATATATATATATATATATATATATATCAAAAATAATAATTACACGGAGGAGTACATAGGCGTTGGCCTCCAAGACAGTGTGATAGGTGACAACACTCATTCTATGATACACAATTGAACAAAAGTATTTTGCTTGTATGGGAAGGAAGTTGTGCATCCTAGGGTAATTTGTAGTAACACTCAGGGATGCTATGTACAAAAAGGTGAGAGAAAGAAGCTTGTTGCTAGGTGTTGTCATTGATAACGAACTTGTTTTTTCTTCTGTTTGAATCTAATGTTAGGGACCCCGTCAACTTCTAACTTCATTGAGGCTCTAACATTCAATGGTAATGATACAACCTCATTGAAGATAGAATCAGTTTTAGATTTTTCGCCCAGGTTAGCAAGCTTGTCAGCAGAGTTATTTCCTTCTCTCAAGGTGTGACAAAAGAGAAAGTTAGCATCCTTGGTCATGTTTTGAATTTGCTCAATAGTATCATTGAATCTCCAGGGAGGCTTCATGATCCTTTTGATCAAGTTAAGGAGAAACATCGAGTCAGATTCAACTATAATATTTGTAAAGCCCTTTGAAATACACATTTTGATGCCTCGCATTATGGCTTTGGCTTCTGCAATATTACAGCTACAATCACCATAGAATTCTACAAAAGTACCAATTAAAACGCCATGGTGATCTCTGATAAGACCACCACCACCTGCCGATCCTGGGTTACCTTTTCTACAGCCATCAACATTAAGTTTAACCTAGCCCATTGGAGGTTTTTGCCAATAAACAATCTGACAATGAATAGCAGGGGAGAGCTTCTCAATTCTACTGTAGGTGTCCTGCCACAGGTTATGGAGCTGTAGATCTGGGAACCTCGTCTAGATAAGCATATTTGTTATTTTGATCACTTGTTGGATGATGAAATGATGGGACGTGCGCTTTTCATCAAACCTAGCGAGCATTTGTTCTTCCAAATTTGCCAGCAAATGATTGAGGGTAGGCACTGAAGAACTGTCTTATGAACTTCATTTTTGGACTTAGTCAACCACCACCTCATAATTCTGTGTCTTACCTGGCCTTGGACCAATCTGATACCACAGGAGTTACAGAAGAAGGACCAAACTAGATTGGCAATATGACTATCACTGAGCAGATGGTTAGTAGATTCCTCATAATAGTAATTGAGGCAGTTACATATAAAGGCAATATTCACCCAAATCTTTTAATAGCAACATCAGTTGCTACTTTATCCATTAGCACTCTCATCATAAAAAAGAAAATTTTAAAAGGAAGCTTTTTATGCCAAATAGTCATACCTTAGAGTAGTTCCTTTCTTTGATCTCAGAGTGTGCCATACAGACTTGCAAGAGAAATCCCCTGAAGGATCTGGGGTCCATATGGGTCTGTCTTCTTTATCAATATTGAAGGTGATGTATTTGATACAGTTGATCACGTGCAAGGGGAGGATTCTCATCAATTTATTTTGATTCCAAGTATTCTGATGATAGAAGTTCTTTTAGGAGTCTTGGTGTTAAGCGCCAGGTGAGCCAGAGGCCCAAGTCCTGTCCAAGAATCCCACCAGAAAGAGATCTCCCCTCTTCCAAGAATCCATGAGATATAAGGTTCCACTTTTTCTTTGATGTCCATCATTCTCTCCAAGTATGAGATTGGCATTGAGCTTTCCTTCTTGCAACAGGATGGAATATTTTACAATACTTAGCTTTGAGAAAATCTTTGATAAGGGATTTTTGAGTTCTGAATTTCCACCATATCTTAGCAGAGAAGGCATCACATGTGTCTTTAAGAGAACTGAAGCCAACTCCCCCTTCCTCGACTGGAAAGCACATGTCTTTCCAAGAAATCCAATGCTTCTTGTTTTTGTTACCATCCATACCCCAAAAGAAGTTAGAGATGATCTTTTCAATCTGGGAGAAAGTTGCCTTGGGAGGATGTACCACTGATAGAGTGTGAAGTGGAATAGCCTACAAAACAGATTTAATAAGAATAGCTTTGCCACCATAGGTTAGAAATTTACCTTGCCATCCTTGGAGTCTTTTGGCTATATTAGCCACCATGTTGTTAAAATAAACAACTTTTTTCCTTCCTATGCAGATAGGACATCCAAGATATTGCATTGGAAAGTGACAGTGATTGTATCCAATAATCTGCTTGATTTGGTTGATTCTTATATCATCATCTTGAAAGTTGACATAAAAACCAGATTTGGCTTTGTTTACTAGTTGCACTGAGATTTTCTGATAAGTCTCTATCTTTTCCATCATGATCTTCAAGGATTCAGGTTCAGAGGAAAATAAAATTATATCGTCAACATAACATAAATGAGATATAATAGGACCATGACTATCTATAGAGAAAGGGATAAAATCATGATTATTTAAGGACTCCATTAATCTTGAAAAATGTTCAGCCCCAATAAGAAAAAGAAAAGGAGAAAAAGGATCCCCTTGTCTTAACCCCCTCGAAGAATTGAAAAACCCCTGTCTACTCCCATTGATATTTACATAATACCAAATATTAGACATAAGTCTTCAAATCATATCAATCCAAGTTTCATTAAAGCCAAAATGCCTCATAATATTACAAAGGTATTCCCATGAGACTCGATCATATGTTTTAGCCATGTCCACTTTTAACACTACATTCCCATGGGTGAAAGGTTCTGTAATATTATGGACCATATCCTGAGTCATCATGATATTTTCGGTAATGGATCTTCCTTTGATAAAACCTGTTTGATAAGGAGAAATAAGTTTGTCCATAAAGAGGCTTAGTCTTTGGTTTACTAGACTCGATGTGATTTTGCAGGAGAAATCGCCAAGGCTAATAGGCCTTAGTGATTCTGAACAATTAATTGTGTGACATTCCAGCTAAGCTTATTTGGGTATGTAAGACAGAACTCCAATCAGTTATTCAATTTTGCATAGTGTATATGTATTTCTCCTGCTGATTTCGAAGATTAGGATATGACATATTTGTTTCTTATTTTTATTCCTTTATACATACATACATACATACATACATACATATATATGTGTGTGTGTGCTGACTCCTCTGATTTTCTCCAAACTTAACTGTCTACCTGTAAAATAGTACAATTGAATTTATAGCGTGGTTTATAAATAGGCGAATCAATTTGACCCAAAAATGATAAATAAATAAGAACAAAAATAAAATTAACAAATGAAATTAAAGGAAATAACAAGCATGACTAAGAACTAAGCATTTTCGGTGATAAAAGTGAATGCAATGTTCAGGTGTTCAAATTGAGCGTAACAAGACAATAGATTATAGCTTTTGTGTGCAGAATGTTTCATGTCCTTACAATGGTTTTTAATCCTTCTATTTAGGGGGACAAGATCCTCTAATCAAGCTCCTCTTGAATGAGAATAAAATCGTCATTGATGGGTGCATAACAGTAAGCTTTAAATGCAGATATTCTCTGTAACGGCTGAGCGATGAGTGTTACTTGATGACAATGCTGCGAACCCTTGTTACCGGTTGCTCTGTCTTCGGGGCTTGTTTGGCACCAATCGCTCGCTTGCATTCAGTGACAGTTGTCTGCTAACTCACATCCTGATACAATCTAGATAGTCATCGAGCGTTGGAGACTACTTTCATAATGGGATGACTACATATATAATTTCGCCAACAATTAAAGAGTATACTACATTTAGTGGCTATATTTGTAATAGTTAGCTCCCTAGTATAAATAGCCCTTAAGGCTCTCATTCTAGGGTTATTTTATTTTAATATTGTAAATGAAAATTCATTTAGAATGTTTAGGATGAATTTCTATGTTGGTTGATTACTTGTTAAGATGAACTTGCAAGGGGATTGCTTCCTCTTGAGGGTTGTTCCTATAGCTTTGGGTCAATTAAATCTTAAATTGATTGATTATTTGTTTATTTCAAATGTTGTTTTAATTTCCTTAGTTGGTTCTCTACTAAATCTCTATCTTTCTATCATTTTATTTGTGTTCTTATAATTTTGCTTTCGCGTTCGTATCATCTTGGTATCTGAACGAAGGTTAAAGGATTTGTTTCTACAAATTCTTTGATTATTTGCACTAATTTTCATATTCAACAAAAAAAAAAAAAGAATCGATGGTCTTTGTTCTGTGTTGTGCTGAAAATTTATGTTGTTGTTTGGTTGAGTTCTTTGAATCGTAAGCTGTGACTCAAGCATTCGAAGACTGATTTGAGAGGAACGATTTTGAGCTGCTGGGTTATAGCAAATCAAATCGTAGTTGTGGTTCTTTAAAGTCTCAGATCTAGTGAGAAACTTGCTTAACTGGTTCAAATTATTACTACAAAAAAGCACTTGTGCGAGTTGCGGACTTGATTTAAGTATTTGACACACAAATTTTCACATCTGCGAGTTTGTGCTCCTCAAGTAAAAAGTTGTATTTAAAAAAAAAAAAAAGAGAATAAGCTGAAATTGGTTGTTTATGTTGGTGTGGCTGCTATTAATGATGAGTCCATTTAAAGGATACCCATAAATATGATAGCTCGAAACTTGAAGGAGAAAGCTAAAACTTCCATCATTTGAAGTTCGTTGTTGCGGCGGAAAATTTGTGAAGCTAACTGTTTGTTTAACTCCTTCATTGGACCTAATTTTTGAGTCTAAAAACGTGGGTCTCTATTGATTTGGTTGACTGAAACTTGAAGAAGGATTGGACCGCCATTGAAGCTCAAGCGAAGGAAGCTTCAAAGTTAAAAAAAAAAACATAAAATCGGGTTTCCGCGAATGCGATTTGTCTCAAGTGGGTGTTCTTGCAAAGGATCGGGTACGTCTTGAGGAGATCAAATCTAAAATTTGGGGCTGTTTGGAGTATATTTGAAATGGTTTTAGGGAAGAATTCAAAGTTAGCTCGAGGTTGAAGATGATGAACAGTGTACTGCAACTATTCACTTTGCAAATTTTCAACTTTCTGTTTTGGGCCATTTTAGTTATTTTCAATTCCTTTTCATTTTATTGTGTTCCATGACTAGTTAACATTAGTAATTAGTTCTACTTGTGTTAATCTAGTTAATTTGATCCGTTAATCTCATTTCATGCTATTTTTAATTTGTGCTTTTCTCTTTTTGTTTCGTTGTTATTTTTTTGTTTCCATTGTCCGTTAGTTATTTTAGCCTTTTTGTTGAGTCACATAAACTTCATTCTCGCCCCAAAGTTGGAAGGTCCACTTGAAAGTACCTTGATTGAGTTTGATATCAACTTTGGATATTCATTCAAGAGTGAAAAAGGCTTTAGTGGTGAGATTCTTAGAGTGTGTTCCTAAAAGTCGAGGGCACAAGAGCGATACACGAGTGATAAAATTTGAGTGCATTTCTTGAGGGATACACTAAGGGAGTGAATTGGAGAGGTCCTTTTATTTTAACTTATCTTCTTTATTTGTAGGTACTATGTCTTTGAATATTGGAGTTACTTCACCTCCAAAGGAGGGAGTCTCTAGTGAGACCATTTTGGAGGCTTTACAAGCTTTGATTATGAAAGTTGACAACTTGGAAAATATGGTCAAGTCTCATGACAACATTCTTAACCAATGGCAAGGCTTGTCACCTAATCCTAACGAAGGAGTGAGAACTAGTGCAACACCAAAAAATAGTTCTACTCCGATCGTACCACACATTGCAAGGCTAATCAACCAACCACAAGTTGATAACAATAAAGTACCAAGACAAGATCCACTTCCATAAGGTAGACAAGCAAGAGTTGAGCATCAACAACAACTTCTTAGGCCACAACAACAACAAAATTACTTTGATGATGATTTGGACTATGCCGAGCAAAATGATGAACCAGTTAGAGTCCAACCTAGAAGGAATGGACAAGGAGGCTTTCGAGGGAGAGGTGGAAGGCATGGTAGGAACTATCAAGGTAGAAACTTGAATGATGCTTATGATTATGGTTATGATGGAAATGTTAGTAATGAACAACATGGTACAAGATGGGGATATGAAGAAGACCGGGGTCTTAATAACATCAAGACTTCACTTCCTACTTTCAAGGGAAGTAGTGACCCCGAGGAACTTTTAGGGGAAATACAAATGGAAAGGATGTTTGAGCTTAACAATGTATCCGATACAAAGAGGTTCAAGCATGCCATTTCTAAATTTGTTGGTTATGCTTCTTCTTGGAGGGAGAAAGAGAACCCGGATAGAAATAGAAATGGAGATATTGCCATTGACTCTTGGGGGTTTCTTAGAGTGGTTATGAGAGCAAGATTTGTGCCCGAAGAGTATGTGAATGACTTGCTTATCAAATTTTACAATATGAAGCAAGGAAACAAGAATGTGGAGGCTTACTTTGAAGAGTTGGAGACCACAAGGGTTAGAGTCAATCTTGATAATAATGAAGACTCATGATTTCTAGATTTTTGGCGGGGCTTAAGTATGAAATTTATAGCCAAATGAATTTGCACAAATTTGTTACTATACATGAGGCACTCCAAGGAGCTATCAAGGTTGAAAATAAACTCCAAGAAGAGAGGCAACTCAAAGAGAGCAAATCCAAAAATTACAACACTTCATGGAGAAAAAATAAGGGAACTTGGCAATCTTTTTCAAATGAAAACAATCCAAAAGTTGACTCCAAGTGGCAAAATGACAAAGGCAAACCAAAGGTGGAGGCTAAGGAGGGAGGTAACAATTTTAAACCTTATTTTCAAAATCCTAACTCTAATAGGTGCTACAAATTTCAAGGATATGGTCATAAAATGAGTGAATGTCCTAATAGAAGGACCATAATCCTTATGGAAGAAGCTTATGAAAGGGAAAAAAGTAGAGAATTGTGTGAAGAAGAGGAGGCCGAATGTGATAATGAAGTAGAATATGACACTCCTAATTTACCTTTGTATGTTGTTAGGAGAGTGTTGAGTGCACAAGTGATGGAAGATATGAACCAAAGAGAGAACTTACAGTAGTTGTACTAATGTTGCTAGTGCTTCTATGGTTGACAAATTGAACTTAAATACTCAAAGGCATACTTGAATGGCTTAATGAATGTGGTGAACTTAAAGTGACTAGATAAGTCTTGGTGAGTTTCAAAATTGAAAAGTATGTTGATGATATTCTTTGTGATGTGGTGCCCATGCAAGCATGTAATTTATTGTTGGGGAGACCATGGCAATATAACAAGGATGCTCTCCATGATGGGAGGACAAATAAATATTCTTTTGAGGAAAATGGTAAAAAAATAGTCTTCACTCCCTTGACTCCGTTTCAAGTGAGTGAAGACTATAGGCATATGAAAGAGTTCACTGAGAGAGCCAAGAAGGAAGGAAAAAAAAAGACTGAAAAGAAAGAAGAGATAAAATAAGAGAGTTCAAGTGAGGGACATTCTTCTTATAATTCTTTCATGACTAATACTTTTCTTGCTAGTTGTTTGGATTATTGTGTAGATCCTTATAAGAAAAATTCAAGTGAAAGTCTTCAAGAAAGAACTCCAAGTGAAGTGACCGAAGCCACCCTAGCCCAAAGTGAAGATTCTTCCATTCTTCAAAGAGGTAAAATAGAATCTTTAGAAGTGCATCAAGGTATGATTGCTAAGCCTAATACTCTTTCTTCTTGTGATGATCATAGTGATATTTCAAGTGTTAGTTTGGATACATTTATTGATTCTAATGATTCTTTGAGTTGTGGAGATACACTAGATAGTGATTCTAGTTGTTTTAATGGTTTGAATGACCTATTTGCTTATGGAGAAGCATTGACTGAGGTTGAGGAAAGCGTAAAGGTTGCACTTTTATGTGATTTTGTTTAGTTTGACCCATTATTTCCTATTGTTCATGCCTTTTATTTTGAGGATCATTCTTTAATTAGTGATGATTGCTTATTTGATGGTGAATTGAGTGGTAAAGTTTCAAGCTTTAAGCCATTTGATTCTTTCTTGTTTGATTGTGAGATGGAATCTTTTGAGTTTGATTTGGATTTCCCAATCAAAGGTTCCATTTTTGAGAAGTCGTTTGAGATTACTAATGAGATTGTTTTGGAAGCTAAACTTTTTGAAAAAGAAGAAAGTTCTTTACGTAGTGTAAACTTTCTAACTTATTCCACTCATATATTTGATAGAGTTAATTTGTTCCACTACACTAGTGTTTTGACTTTAAAGCAATTTGATAACTTTCATGAGGATTGATGTTATGACTTTAAAAAAAACATGCTAAATCTTTCTTGAATGATAGTATTGGTGAAGCCAAGAGGCTTGTTTCGTTTCAACATACCATTCTTATTCTTGATTTCTCATGTCGGCTTGAATTCAAGAATGACTTGTTTATATGGCTTATGCTTATGCTTGGACTTGACAAAGCTATGAGAGTTAATACTTTTCTTGATGATTCTTATATTGGGGCACACTTGGTGTGCAGATTGAAGGTATTTCATGATAATTCTCATATTTTGGGTAGCTTTTATGCTTTGTTTTGTTCATGGGTATCATTAGATTTTCGTTTGAATGGTATATTAGTCTTACTTATTGGTTTGGATGCTTGGATTTACCATAAATTTGCTAATATATGGTTTCCTTTTTAGTTTGAGGCACTTGTTTATGTCCAAGTTAAAATTTTATTAATGAAGCTTCCTTTCTTTTGTTTAAAGGTCCAAATTCGAGGACGAATTTCTTTTAAAGGAGGGAGGATGATACAATCTAGATAGCCATCGAGCGTTGGAGGCTACTTTCATAACGAGATGGCTACATATATAATTTTCCAATAATTAAAGACTATACTATATTTAGTGACTATATTTGTAATATTTAGCTTTCTAGTATAAATAGCCCTTAAGGCTCTCATTTTAGGGTTAGTTTTATTTTGATATTGTGAATGAAAACTCATTGAGAGTGTTTAAGATGAATTCCTATGTTGGTTGATTACTTGTTAAAGTGAACTTGCAAAGGGATTGCTTCCCCTTGAGGGTTGTTCCTATAGGTTTGGGTCAATTAAGTCTTAAATTGATTGGGTATTTGTTTATTTCAAATGTTCTTTCAATTTTCTTAGTTGGTTCTCTACTAAATCTTTATCTTTCTATCATTTTATTTGTGTTCTTATTATTTTGCTTCCGCGTTCGTATCACATCCCACCTATCTCTAGTGCCATGTTTCAGTACTCCGTCATTCGCCCAGCTGTCACCAACAAGTTTTACCCCATACAAATAGTTCTCCTACTTTCTGGTGACATAACTTAGTGTTACAGGGAAGTAGATAAGAGTTCCTTTTTTTGCAGGAAAGTTCCTGAACGGTATCTAACATTTGAAAGGACGCACATCCTCTTGCATTTAATAACCCGAACATGTGTTGTTCTGTTATTCATCATGTATTTTCACTGGTTTTCGAGGTAATCATGACCACGATTTTTATCGTCTATAACTTCTCCACTACTTATTATTTTTACTCTTTACTTTTACTATTTTCATAACTCTTTCCTCTTCTCTGAATTATCTTAGAACTTTTCTACAACACCCAACTTACTCAGTAAGAACTTCTCCACAGATCTCTTACCATCATATCTTCTTATACTGCTATCTCCGAAAATGCTAGTCTTCTCATCAATGGAGGTCCAAAGAAGAACAAAACTAAAGAGGTTGACGTCGAGTCTGAACCTTCAACCATAAACACCATCATACCACTTCATCTTAGCACCACATCTGATCTCCAGGAGCAAAAAGCACCAGCAAATTCTAAAAGTGGCAGGTTTTAGCTTGTTTGTAGGCACACTTCCTCCATTCGTCCTTCTAGCATCCCTGTTGTGAACGAAGACTGTAATTGCAACAATGTTGAAATCTTCACCCCATATGGGGTAGAATGAGTTACCTAATCCAAGGTAGGGTTCATGTATATCTATACATACCCATTCACTTTGGGCACCTTTACCTTGGGGTTGGGGTAAAGGACTTGACTCAATAACCTTGGAGTTTTGCCACCGGTACCAGGTCTGCTTGGCACAAGTAGTCCTATCTATATGGCGCATGGTGTCTTGTCTCCGCTAGTTGTGCTCTGAACCCTAACTCTTGCGCACATAATGAACCTTTATTCCCCCCAAGATTTTCCGTTGGGGTGTGCTAAACCTCAGCAAGCATGGTCATCATACCCTTCTCACTAGTGTTGATGATGACAACGACTATGGGTGGATGGAACGGTTCGCTGCCATTGGTACCAGGACATCATCCCGACTACATCACCAGCTTTTCCGGAATCATTGAATCATTTTTTTAAATCTTCGAGTCTAAGTTTTCTTGCTACGTAAAAAAGAAAACTTCTTTCTTTACTGGACCTTTTTTCTTCTTCTATTCAGCTACTCATTGGGAAGCACCATGGGTTCAAGGACTGGCCCAATGGGTTTATAAAATTCTGGATATTACTACGCCGGAATCCCAATGGTGAAAATAGACGGCTCCTAATTACGGGTGGAGAGACAAAAACCACGGTATGCAAAAAAATCTTCTTTATTACAATCTCAACAACTTATGAGCAATCTGTAAACTGTTCTTTTGTTCCACACAGGACTTCCGAAGGGTTTCGTTATGTGCCCCGACATCGAAGCTCTCGATGACCCCGAGGAGGCCGAATGTGTATTACAAAGTGCCCTTAGTCGGAGCAGGGCTCACAGATCTTCTCGAGCCTCCGGCGAGGGTGCCTCTTCTCGGAGTCCCCAGTCTAAAAGCAAGAAACCAAAGAGGAAGTGTACCTCCTCGACTGGGGCTTAGGGGAAGAGAGTGAGAAGACCATCAACTGAACCGGTTACAGTGGGCATTGATGATGAAGAAGGGGTTAATAATGAAGGCACCCCTCTTCAAAGAAGTAAAAGGTTTTCATCAGCTCAACCGGGTGCTCAGCCGGTAGAGCTTCAAAATCCGTCGTCAGAAGAAGTTCAGGCATCCTGAGGGGAAATGGGTTTGGTTGAAAATGCCGATATCCCCGATCTGAGGAGTTCGGCCCCTGACATTCCTCTATCAGTGACCACTGAGCCAGCCACAACTGTCATACCTTCTGCACCAGGTGTTTCTTCCCCATCCGCACCAGCTGCTCCTTCTCCACTAACATTAATTTCTTCTCCTCCACCAACATCAGTCAAACAAGAAGGGGATGCCTTTCCCCCACGGTCTCCCCATCACGGAAAATTGGGAATTACTTACTCGGCTCTACCTCAGGACCGCCACAAAAGAAGAAGTGTTGTTCTCTCGATCTCGAGTGGGTTCCCTTTGCTTTCCAAGACGGTGGAGCTCTCCAACTATCTGAAGCCGCTCGCTTCAGTGAAGGACTGAAAAAGATGGACTCCCTTTTGGAGGAGTTCCTAATAAATAACAGCATGCATTGCTCGGCACAAGTAGTAATCTCACTTCTTCTATCTTCTTTCAATTTACATTTCGAAGTCATAACTTTGGTTTTATCCCTTTTTCATGGCAACCTTCTTGCCTCCAAGGGCCTGCAAAAGTTTATTTTGGATAAGCAAGAGCTTGCTTCAAAATGAGATCCATTTTTTGCTGAAAGGAATTAGCTTGCTAGGCACCTCTCGATGCTGGAGGCCAAAATCTCTCAAATGGATGAGCTCGAGGCCTGACTACAGTAGTATGAACAAGATAGGATGCCTCATAGCCAAGAAGCTGCCTAGCTACACGAGAACCTTAAGGAAGCAAAGGTTAAGTGGGTTGAGCTTCATAATACTGTGACTGATATTGCCGAGTGTGGATCTGCCTTCATGGAACAAGTTAATAACTTGAAGGCTGGTTTATGTGACAAGTTAATAACTTGAAGGCTGGTTTATGTGACAAAACCGTGGAGGCCATTGCTGCCAAGGAAAGGAGAGACAAAATGGAAGAGAGACTTAAGAGAGTCATGAAGCAGAACCGACTTCACTTAACCACCAACGTTGAGCTTGATTCCAAAATTGGCAATGAAGGCTGAAAATGAAGAGCTCCAAGCCAAAATTGATAAGTTTCGTGCAAAACTCCAGGACCAAGAAGATTCCCTCGTCTTCAAGAAAACCTACGCCATGTATCAAATGAAGAGGTAAACTTTGGAGGATGCCAAAGAAGGCATTGCCAACATTGATAATTGCATTGCCCAGGCTCGGGGATTGGAGATAACCGCTCGTGAGAACCTTCATGCTCGGCCCGATGTATCTGACTCCTCGAATACTATTTCTGATTATTTGGGATCCGAAGTGGAAACTGAAGAAGATGAAGGCCCTGAACCGGCAGCGGAACAACCTCCTTCCACTAGGAAAAATGAAAACCCTTCTCTCCCTTCGGGTTCTGGCAGCAAAGAATGATGTATAAATTTTTTCTTTTACTTTTTGTAATTAAGCTAAAACCTCTTTCTGTGTTTGGTGCTTTAATTAATAAAAGAAACTTTTTGCCTAAGTGTTGTGTAAAAAATATTCTCTTTCATTTAATTAACAAAGCCTCGGAAATATTTCTGCATCCGAAAGCTTTTGAATTCGGGCATAAAAACTTACGAATATACCCTTTACTATGGGGGTTTTAAAAGAGAGGGCCCTTATGTTTATGGTGCTCTTGAAGAGGACGTCTCTTGTTCATTTTGGCACAAGCATTTGAAGTTTTTGTTAACTCTCAAATGAAAAAATAAATTAACTTAAACTCTCAAATGAAAAAATAAATTAACTTATCATTCTGACAAGAAATAAGATAAAAACAAAAGGACTTTGATTTATTTCTTCTATCCTTAAAAGTACATTTACATAAATATTTATTTGCTTAAATAAATAAAGCTGCCAATACATGTGGCTAACTTGTAAACTTATTTCTACGAGACTGATCATGCAATTTCCGGTCCCTGATAAAGCATTGACCTCGGTTATAACAGTCCCCTGTTCTTGTAATACTTTTAGTGTTTTGTCATGTATTACTCCCCCAGTATTCGGATGCTAATCATGATAATTCGAACATTGAAAACAGCTAGGGCCAGAAAGGTAATAAGGGAGGTTAGTATTGAGTCTGAACCTCCAACCATACATACCATCATACCACTTCATCTTAACATGACATCTGATCTCCAAGAACACAAACCACCTCCGAACTCAAAAAGCGAAAAGTTTTGACCTGTCCGTAGATACCCTTCTTCCATTCGCCCTTCTAATATCCTTGTTGTGAAGGAGGAATGTAACTGGGTTAATGTTGAAATTCTTATCCCTGATGTGATAGAATGAGTTACCTCTCAAAGCTAGGGTTCATGTATGTCTACACGTACTCCCTTTACTTTGGATCCTTGTGGATGGGTAAACAATCTGTCACCGGAGGCCGATGACACTCTTGGGAGACGAGTTATGCTATCAAACCAAAGATTATTTAACCATCCACATATTGATTGCCATACGAGTTAATCCACATAGAGATTTTGGGTAGCTTACAAATGATCCTTCTTTCATAGTATGCTTTACATTGATGCCTCATTAAAAACCTTGCTAGAAAACCCAATTGGGACAAAAATTGGCCGAAGGAAAAAAGAGGGCAACACATAATTTCAGTATCAGCGAGGATCTTCAGCAATAATACTTTTTGAGGTAAGTCACATTCCATTTGCCTCTTCTTCCTACTAATAAACACCTAGAGGCATCGGAACTCAATGGATTGAGGCCCTTTGTAAATGCCTCCGCTGCCCACTCTTCCGAAACCGCTGGTAACATCATCCTTTCTTTCTAGGACCAGATCATGAATTCTTGCAGTAGCTCGGATTCTCTTTGCGAAATTCTAAATATATATGCCTTTATGGCCTGGACCTTTCTTGCTTCAACATGATATTTGATGAAGGAATCTACAAGAATTTCAAAAGAATCAATTGAATGCTCGAGTAAGAGAGAATACCATGGCAGGGCACCCTTCGTGAGGGTTTCACCAAACTTCTTCAGCAAAACCGACTTGATCTCGTGCTAAGCCAAGTCATTTCCTTTTACTTATGTGGTGTAGGTTGTGATGTGCTCTTGTGGGTCCGATATCCCATCATACTTTGGAATATCCAGCATCTTAAACCTCTTTGGGATCAACTATCGCATTGCAATCGGTTTAAACGGCAGATGTGTATACTTCCTTGAATCTGGTCGTTCTAACACCGGCGATGCGCTTGGGATCTGATCCATCCGAGCATGAAACTCCTTTTCTTTCTGGTCCTTTCTTTTATTCATTTCTCTCATGAATATTATGAGTCAATTTTAAATGAATCATTCATGTTGTTGTTCCTGGATCCACTTTCGGCTCCCCCAGCTTCATCGAAACCGACTTCATCCCTTGGAGTGTTGTTATTGGTTCTTTGAGCCGTCTGATTTGCGGGAACGTTGGGAGGAACCAGAGCTCTTTAATTAGCATTATTAGAAGCACCCGATAATGCTTGCTTCAATTCCATCATCACACGGTCTTGCCTCGAAAGGTGATCCATGATCGCCTTTTGTTGTTCTCTCAAGATTTTGACTATTTCGACAACATGCTCATCCTACACATCATCAGGGGTCAGGCTTCGCACATGTCGAGGATATTGCCCTTCGCATTCCGGGGTTGCTTTACCCCTTCGTTATGAGTTTCGCTAGTTGAATCATAATGCTGGAACATATCTTCCCGCTCATTGCGTGGTCCAATATTGTAAACGTTGTTGACATCATTAGCTGCCATATCAAATTTTTACTAAGGAAAACGTCAAAATTTGTTAGTAACAAACGAATGGATCAAAGCAATTTCGCGGCTGTCTATGCCCCACGGTGAGCGCCAAACTGTTTACTCGTAAAACAATATAGTTGAATTTATAGCATGATTTATAGACAAGTGAATTGATTTGACCCAAAAATAATAAATAAATAAGAATGAAAATAAGATTAAGGAATGAAATTAAAAGAGTTAACAAGCCTCACTAAGAACTTAGCCTTTCTATTGACAAAAGTGAATGCAATTGTTCAAATTGAGCGTAACAAGACAATAGATTATAGCTTTTGTGTGCAGAATGTTTCATGTCCTTACAATAGTTTTCAATCCTTCTATTTATAACTTTATTTAGGGGACAAGATCCTCAAATCATGCTCCTCTTGAATGAGAATAAAATCGTCATTGATGGGTGCATAACGGTTGACTTTAAATGCAGATATTCTCTGTAACGACTGAGCAATGAATGTTACCCGATGACAATTCCGCGAACCCTTGTTACCGGTTGCTCTATCTTTGGGGCTTGTTCGGCACTGATCGCTCGTTTGCATTTGGTAACAGTTGTTTGCTGACTCACTTCCTACCTGTCTCTAGTGACACATGTTTGTCCGTCATTCGCCCAGCTATCACCAACCAGTTTTACCCCATACATTAACTGTAGTCTACTCTCTCTGTCTATCTCTCTATGTACTATATAATAATACACACATTTTCGACTCAGTGACCCCATGTTTTTATGTATGTCCATATGAGTGAAGTGTAGTCTTTATACTAAATTTAAGGTCTAAAGAGTAGTCACAAAAACCTCAATGGCAGATAATCAGCACCCTGCACATGCAATCTTTTCCAACAACAAAGACAGTCAAACCACTTTTGCAAGGAGAAAAATAAGTGGAACCTCACAAGAAATGTCCCATAGCTTTCATAATTGAGAGACATGTTTGAAAGAAAAGCATAAAATCTTAAATGCACTGCCTAGTTGAACATCCACAAGCATAATTAATTCCCTTCAAAATACAGCCACAAATTCAACTATAATCTCTTCAAAAATCTCATAACACATTAAAAATACCGTATCAAAACAGTGGTAGATGTAGTCTTTGACAGCAGGGGTTGGCACAACCATTATCAGTTATCAAGATTTTAAAATATGAGTTTATATTCCGTGAATGACACCAAAAAGATTTACACAGTTACAGTATCATGATAAGTTAGATCTATAATAACAAGCAACTTCATATTAGGCTTGATATGATAACCTGAAAAATAGAGCGATAACCTGTTATAATTGTTGGTATTATTTATAATGCAAAGTAAATTTTTTTTTTTTTGAAAATCCATTTACAACCAATAGTCATGAGTCTTTTTATTTTTCAATCTATTTCCAAGTGGCTTCTTGCATGAAACCTTAAAGCCAAGTGTTGAATGGCTTTGACAAGTGGCTGTCAAAATCTACCATGTGTCTTCATGCATGGAAGACTAGGTACACTTGTCAAATGGACTAATATATTTGGACAAGTATTAAAAGACTCTCCACACTTATTATACATGCAACTTTCCTAATTGCCTATAAATAAGATGATCATTAGCCATCATATTCACTCAATTCATAACCAATAATTCATCTTGCTAATCATCACTTTCTTCCTACAACATTTTAATTTCTATAATAACTATAGAAAAAATCTTCATCTTCTCTTCTTTCTGGGCAACTGTTTTGTACAAATTCTAAACTTCCAACCACGAGTGCACATGTTTGGAGGTGCTGTGGAACCTTGGGAAGCGACCGATCTTAACGATTTGCACCAAGTCGGGCCGAAATCACTTTCAAAGCAGTGGTTTGCCACGACACAATATTTTTGATAAGTTGTTCTTCTTTTCTTCTTGTTCTTAGTCAATATTATCTACTCATTTTTCTTACAATTTGAAAGCGATTTCATATATAATATTGAGTAATGGCCACCACTTTGAACAAAACACTTCTTGATCTATCAAAGCTTGAGCCTTTAGATGGAAACAATTATAAGTGTTGGTCGCAGAAACTTTTAATTTTCTTTGAACAATTAGAAGTTGGTTATATTTTGTTTAACGATCTTCCTGCTGACATTGTTGCTGATAATTCTAATTCTGCCAATATTGTTGTTGCTGATGATGCTACTAAGAAGAAATTTGAAAAGGATAGTAAAACAGTGAGAGGGCATTTGCTTAATCATATGACTAACCCTCTCTTTGATTTGTTTATAAATTATAAATCTGCTAAAGTCATATGGGACAGTTTGGAGAAGAATATGGTGATGATGATGCGGGAAAAAAGAAGTATGTCGTTGGAAAGTGGATCAAGTTTCAGATGGTTGATGATAATCCAACATGGAACATGTTCACGAGTATGAGAACTTGACTACTGATATTTTGGACGAGGGCATGGAGATGTGTGAGATTCTTCAGGCTAATGTTCTGCTTGAAAAGTTTCCACTTTCATGGAGTGATTACAGGAATCAACTGAAGCACAAGACGATAAACTTAACTCTTCAAGAACTGATCAGTCACATGAGGACTAAGGAAGCAAACCGTCTCAAAGATGAGGAGTCTGAACGACTTAAGGATAAGATGAAATCTCTCTCTCTCTCTTAATTTTTCTAAAGCTAACCTTGTGGAATCTTCTAGTACTTTTGTGAAATACAGGTTTAAAGGAAAACAGAAGAAAGGCCAGAAGAAAGAAGAAGAATTACTTCAATAAGCCGGAGAGCCATATTCAAAAGTCGAAAGGACCTTGCTATGCCTGAGGCAAAATGGGTCACAAGGCTTTTCAGTGCAACCAGAGACAAGGACAAAGCTCAAAGATTGGAGGAAAAGCTCCAGTCCAAGCTAACCTTACTGAGGGTGGTGATGTCATTGCTGCTGTGGTTGTTGAGGCGAACATGGTAGCTAACAAAACTGACTGGATATTGGACACAGGCGCTTCAAGGCACCTTTGCGCCAACAAGGAGCTGTTTCACGACTTTGAGGAATCTGCTGATGGCGAATGTGTCTACATGGGGTAACTCCACTACAGTTGAAGTTATGGGTAAAGGAAAAATTCTCCTTAAATTAACTTCTGAAAAAACCTTAGCCTTGAACAATGTTCTGTATGTACCCTCCTTTCGTAGAAACTTAGTTTCTGGTGCGCTTCTCAACAAAGCAGGTCTTAAACTTATTTTTGAATCTGATAAAGTTGTTATTTCTCGTAGAGGAGACTTTGTTGGGAAGGGTTACCTTAGTAGGGGTTTATTTGTACTGAATATCGCTCAAGAGATAACTAATAATGCTAGTACTTTCAATTCTGCTTATATTGCTGAGTTTATTGATTTGTGGCATGGTAGACTAGGTCATGTTAATATTGCTTCTATTAAAAGACTTAAAAAATAGAATTAATTCCTGCAATTAATGTTGATAATTTTTTTAAGTGTCCTATTTGTATAGAAGCAAAACATACCAAAAAGCCTTTTAAGAATGCAACTAGTAGAAAAACAGAATTGCTTGAACTAGTACATTCAGACTTAGCAGGTTTCAAGAATACTGTTAGTAAGGGTGGAAAGAAATACTACATCACCTTTGTAGATAACTTTTCTAGATACACTAAGGTATATCTTCTTAAGTCAAAAGATGAGGCTGAAAGCATGTTTTTGAAATACAAGGCAGAAGTAGAAAATCAATTAGATAGAAAAATCAAGAGGCTTAGGTCTGACAGGGGTGATGAATATCTATACTATATATACTATATTAAAAGCACGAAAGCCCTTAGTGAAATGTCGTTCGCCTTTTACCCTTTAAAAATATATTTTATATTGAACAAAATAGTAATTTAACAATATTAAGACATTAAAAACAACTAAAACTTTATTTATTAAATCTTTCCTTATTGACTTAATTTTTCCTAATATAAATTCTTTTTCCTTACTTTTGATTAGGGTTAGGGAACGGCAGCTATAAAGCATGATGAAAACTAGAATACTTAACTTCTTTAAGAAATAACAATTGCAATCAGTTCTCGGAAGCCTCTATTAGGTATGATTTTCGATTATAAATTTTGTGTTTCCTTTCAGCTTTTGGCTTTTATGTATTTACTTATTTCATGAAATTGTTTAATTGTCTTGGTTAAGTCTCTATTATGAACTGTGAATCAGTTCATGTATCTTGAATATTTTTACGTTTTTGTCGTGTTGCATTCCATTGACTTCTCAAAATTAGAATGAATCCATAATTCTAATAGAGTATCTTGAGCTTTTTTGTCACAATGCCTAAGAATTTTGGTTAAATTTTATCGAAATTACAAATTTTCCTTTTGTAATTTCTAACACATAGTTTCCAAGATTAGGGAGTTAGTCTCTTTTCAACTTTTTATAAATTTAATAATTTTGATGACATATGACAGTTCGTAATATAATATGACATGAATATTGTAAAATAACTTTCTACTTTATATTGTATGTGTTACTATATTACTTATAAAAGTAATATTATAAACATAAGAACATGGGATAGGCTTTTCACGTCGTCATTAGTAGAGTGGTAATATCTAAATAGGTGTAAAAATCAAACTATTATCTAATAATCTGTATTTCATTCAAAAGAAAAAATTATCAAAAGATCTTAGTAAAATTATACAAAAATAATTTTTGAGAGTTAAAGATCAGATAACATTTTAATGTAGTATAAATTAGGTCTTAGAATCAACAAAATGATATATGTTTCCTACAAATTATTAGGTTTATAACATTAATCTTTGAAAATATTTAGTTGTAAAGTATTAATATAGAGAAAAACAAAGGAAGATATCAATACAATTATTTAATTATTATGTTTAGATGTAGAATAGTTTATATTGTATTGTTTGTTTCCAAATAGAAAGCAACAGAAAGCAAAGTGCGAAACCAAAAACAAGACATCTTGTTTGAATATTAGGATTGGTTATAACGCAAAATGATATGTTTTTATTTGTTCATTATATGCATCAAAAAATAGTATAGAAAGAAAAGAGAATGCAAACGAAAAAGAAAAAGAAGGAAAGAGAATGCAAGAATATAAACATGTTGAAGTTAAATATATACTCTTTTTATTTTAAATTTGAGGGTTTTTTGGCCCTTGAAAAATATCATTTACCTTTTTACCCTTTAAATATATTACAGTAGGCATAGTTATTTTTTAATTTTTGGGACAGTCATTTAAGTATTTTTTTAATATTTAGAATTTCAAATTTTATTTATTGAATTCTTCCTTGTTTAAACTAGGCAAGGCAACATATTTGTAAAAGAACCATAACACTCAAAAAATTAAAGTAGGAAAGTTTCGTCCACTTAGAACTCGTTTTAGATTTAAGAGACTTTATTCTTTGTATAAAAGTATAACAAATTTATTTTATTATTTTATTATTTTCTTAACAAGAAAAAAAGTTAATTGAAAGAGAATAAACATAAAACTACATATAAAGTCTCGTGCACTTAGAACTCCCTTTAAGTTTGGGAATGCTTATTCTAATGTGATAGAATAATAAAATATGTATTGCTGTTTTAGTGTGAATATTTCAAAGGGTGTTCACAATCCACCTTAAAAGAAATAACTCTATAAAATAATTAAAGGCTAAAAATTATCTCCTTAAAGTGTACACGTACATTTGAATTTTATTAATATAATTTAAGTTTTAATTTTACTTCTAAAAATATTGAAGTTTATCATACATCGTAATCAAACCTATATTATAAGTAAAAATAATATCTTAAGTAAGCTTACAAATGACATGACTATGTTTTGAATTATAATTTACAATTATAATCAATAATATAATGTGCTTTAATTTTTTGTTGTAAACTTATACATGTTAAAGCACAAACTAATTAGAAATGAAAAAAAAGATAAGATTTAAAAATTGATACATCGGAACTAATTTATACTATTAAAAGTACGAAGACCCTTAGCGAAATATCGTTCGTCTTTTTTACCTTTTAGAAATAGATTTCACTATAGACAAATAGCATTTGATTATTTCTCTAATTTAAAAATATGAATAATCATTTAATAGTTTTTTAATATTTAGGAATTCGATCTCAACTAGATTTTATGTATTAAATATTTTCTTATTTGAACTGTATAATATAACAAATTAGTAAAAAAAAAAAATAACAAAGAAAAATCACAATATTTTTGTGACATGTTTCAAAAAAGTGTGTACTACTTTTACATTTTGGGAGTCCTTTTGTTTGTCATACATTCAACAATTAATTCTTTAAAAAATTAGGTAATTTAGGTAAAAGTTTTGAGTACTTTTAATTCCTTTTAGGTTTAGGAGTTTATTTATTTGTTACTATAAGTTATAAAAATTTTGAGTGCTTTGACCTATTTTTAGGTTTATGAATCTTTTTTTTTTAAAAGAAATTAACTGATCATTTCCTTGTAAGAAAAAAATTACTAATTCTTTATAATTATGTTAGGTACAAAATTCATTAATTATTTATAAATATTTTAAGTTTTCGAACACTTCCACCTTGGTTTAGGTTAGGAATTTTTCTTATGGTAAAATCTCTAGGACTTTTACCTCAAGTGTAGAAATATGCGTTAATGCATGAAACTTAATATCTAGGACTTAAATTTTATTAAAATTCTACTTTATATTCTTCATTAATTATGTTATGTAACATGACTATAATTTCTTACATCTTTTTTCCATAATTCTTTTCTTTTTGGTTAGTTAAGAGACACAACAACATTGTGAATGAATATTAGAAGTATCCAATATGGTTTCGAAATCCTTGTTTTTAGTATTTATTAATATAAGTCCCCGTAGGTATCCAATATGTTGCCCAGCCCATCCTTGTTTTTACGATTTTTTTTAATTCCTTCAATTTGAGGTTTTTGTCTTTCTTCATTAAGCTTTTGATATTTTGTTTGTAATATTCAAGCTTAATTTTCTTTTTAAAAAATTCAAGCTTAACTTTTACCACTTATAAAAACCGATCTCGTGAGAAGAAAATTAAATTTAGGCCAAGAATTATTCATGGAGATAACTGAAGTTTTCCTTCTTCGTCAACGCAATAATTCTCTCCCGCTCTTTTCTTGATATCTCACATTCATAAATTTATATTAAATAAAATTATAAAATGAAATATTGTAATACTTTTTCCTAATAAAGGAGTTTGAAATCAATTAAAATTTAATGATCCATCGGATAAACTTTGTCCTTTCATTATTGCAATAAGACTATAAATTTTAATTTATTTTCATATCATATTTGTAGGCTCAAAACAAATGGTTATTGCAAGTTAGGATAGAGTGCAGATGTATCTTTTAAGTGTGCTTTTGTATTGTCTGCATTAAGCATAAAGGTTACACTCGCCAATTCTGAAGATAGTTTGAATCATCCTTCTACTTGCGACCAACTGCAGTGCACTAAATTTATTGCAGGACCTAATGAAGTCGAACTATATTTTGTGCTCTTAGCTATAAATCTATTTCTACTATTCAAACTAATGTTTGAAATTAACTATTTGGTTTATATTTTTTATGAATATTTTCTTTTCAAATTTTTGCTGTTAATCTTTGCGTTAATTGTCTTTACGTAGTTTGACTATATACAGCTCATTGAAATTATAAGTTCTTCATTTATATTTTTCATTTTCTCTGTAAATTTACTCTTTTGAGTTTTTTTGTTCCTTTTACAACTTTAAATCATTAATTATATTTAAATATGCTGATTAGCTTAAAGAACTTTTTTCATAGTTCCTTTGATTAAGTATTTTACTTGGTAAGTTATTATTATTGTAATTAATATGCATCCAAATGATTAAATAATAAAGAGTCATCATTTTCTTTCAACATTAAATAAATAATTTGAAATTTTTAGGGCCGACAATATCGTTCATGAAAGAGAAATTGGGCTAGATTCTATAAAATAATAAAATATTATTATCTCATAAAATAAAATACCTATAATTAAAATAATATATAACTAACTTAACTATCTGTTTATTTTTGCAAGTTCTAAAAATATCCAATTACTACGCCTATGTAATCACACTTATTTTTGTCACTTAAATGACTGTTATTTTAACGTTATTCTCTATTTTGTATAATTATTTTTTGCCTTGTATAGAAGTTTTAGTTTACTGACGTTATATACACCTGCAACGCACGTACACTAAGACTAGTAGTACTAATACTCTAGAAGCCTTTTGTGAGAAAAATGGTATTATACGTGAGATTAGTGCTCCCTATACTCCCCAATAAAATGGTGTAACGAACGAAAAAATAGTGTAGACATGTAATTTTTGATCATCCCCGAAATTTTATACCTTTTAGTGCTTAGATGTTGGTTTTAGGCCTAATAACGCCATTTTAAACTTTTTTTTTCATTTTTCTTTATTCAATTTAAGAAAATTAAAAAAAACACAAAAAAAGTCATGCTTTTAGATACTAGTTTTATTTAATTTTTTTTTTGGTTACAAAATATAGAAAAAAGTTTCTCAAAATATACTTATTTATTTTAATCTCGTTTAACTTCAAGTAGGAGGCTCTATCAAGTAAATATCAGGTAATTAGTGTTTTGTTCTACTATTTTTGATTTAGGTATAGTATCTAATTTTCCTATTTATTACTTTAAAAAGAAATTTATACAAACAAAAACAGAAAAAAAAATAAAAAGAAGAAAAGAACGAGACTCAATTATAGTTGGCCATGTGCATAAACATGGTCTTTGGGTTGATTTTCATTTTTCTTTCTTGCTTCTTATCCAAAACCATGTACATATGCACATATATTTATCCATAGAAAGAGGATAACAGAAAGATTCTAACAGAAAATAATTCTCTCACTCATATGCTCACATTTTGGCACTATTCTCACTGACCTCTCCTCCCATACCAACAGACTCTATAAAAAACAGAACAAAAAGAGAGAGAAGGGGACTAAACAAAAACAGAGGGAGGGGAATAACGAGAGAAAAAACGGAGGGAGGGCATCAGATATTAAACGAAAAAGAGAGAGGAAAATCTGGGAAAATAGCAGTTTGACACCCATAACAAAGAGAAAGAAGAAGGACGGAAAACAAAAAAAGGACTCTCTTCATAAGATTTTGGACGGCCTTTCCTTCACATTCAAAAAGGCTCGAACCTCATCTTCCTCATCCCTGAACTAGCAGCCACAAACGAACATAGCAACAGAGCGAGGCGAACTCTTCTTCTTCCTTGATAGAAAGAACTTAGATCTAAGGGTAGGAAAAGAAACCTCTGTTTTATTGCACCGGAGAAATAGCAGACCAAATACCATTTTTCATCCATCATAAAATAGTCATGTGAGCAACTTGAAACCATCCCAGCACCACCGTTGCTCACCTCCAAAAAATCAGTCGCACAACACCATTGTTAGCACTTCAAAACCACCTAAAACTTTCCCTTTCTTCACTGTAAAACACACATTCATTCCAGCGAAAACCAGTCGAGTAACCAGACTCCATCGAAGATAAGGTGAGGTTTTCCGGTCGAGGTTCTCGGTGTCATTTCCGGTTGCGGCTTTGGTCCAATCAATAGTAACAAATTCTGTTTCGGTGAAGGTTCAATGTAAGATTTATTTCTTTTATTTTGTTTTGTTCCGTCACAATATTAATGACTACGTGTGTTGTTCCTTGTGAAACTTGTGTGAAAGAGTTGTGTTTTCTCTGATTATTTGTTCTTATTTGGTTGTAGAATTTCATTATTAGTTTAAGTAGCAAATTTCTACTCATGTGATTATAGATGTACATGGTTACTCAATTGAAATTCTTTTTATAAGCTAGTGACCCCACACTAAGATTATTGAAGCAACGCAAAAATGAACCTATCATTTTGGTTATTTTCAAGAGACGCTATTATTTTCTTTCTCTTCAAAACCCTATTGATTATTTAGTGTAAGTGATTATTTTCAATAGGCGCTGTTATTTTATTTCTCTTGAAAACCCTAGTGATTATTTAGTGTAAGTTATTAAGGTGCAACAAAAGTTGTAAAGTCTAGGAGAAAACGGATAATTAATGAATATTCCTAGAAAAGCCTTTAGGGGCGTCTAAAATATCATTGTGATTGCGTACTCGCTCGCGTGAGTTACGATTTTAAAAAAACCAAATCGGAGTATGCGTTGGCGCAACTTCGACCAAACTTTCTTGTAATAATAAATTGTTATTAATAGTCCGCTTTAATTAAATATAGTTTCTTAAAAATAGACCGAGGTGTGCCATCCAATTTAATCATCCATGGCCCTCGTATTAATCTTATGACTTAGATATTAAAAATGATATTCGTAGTATGCTTTAGACACATTTAATATATCATCATGATTGTGGACACGTTCGCGTGACATAATTACGATTCTAAAAACAAAACCGAAGTATGCGTTCGCGCAACTTCGGCCCAAATTTTTCTTAATAATAATAAAGCGTTATTAATTGTGGACATGTATGCATGACATGATTCTTGACGCGCCAAACGAAATAGGTACACGTGTGTGTGACCAGTTTCAAGATAATTTCCTAATTAAAAAGGCAAATGCACATAGGTTCTAAAACGAGTAATTAGACAATTTGATTAAGCCAAGTATGATCAAAGCGACCGTGCTAGAACCACGGAACTCGGGAATGCATAACACTTTCTCCCGGGTTAACAGAATTCCTTACCCGAATTTCTGTGTTCGCAGACCGTAAATAGAGTCAATTTCCTCGATTCTGGATTTTAAACCGATGACTCGGGACACCATAAATTATCCCAAGTGGTGACTCTAATTTTAAATAATTAATCCCGTTTCGATTGTCACTTAAATTAGAAAAAACTCCCTTATACCATTTCGGGAGTAGTAAAAAGGAGGTGTGACAGCTCTGGCGACTCCGCTGGGGATCAAGAACCCAGAATCTCTGGTTCAGTGTTCTACCTTTTATGCTAAATGCTATCTGTTTACCGCCTTAATATTATTTGAATTGTATATAACTGTCTTCTTACGCCACCCTTCTGAGTCTTCTGAAAATGGTGCACACGTTCGCGTGTCCCGCTTTTTTCTGTAGAAGTTATACCAAATAAGAACGGGGCTGGGCTAGCAACAAGGTCGTGTAGACTTCAGTGCTCCCGGTACGTTGCCCTCTCTTCGGCTCGAGTTGTCCGCTCGGGTAAGCCAGGTCTAGAACACAACCCCAGGATTTAAACCTAGAAAAACACTCATGCCGGATCCCTAGTAGGAACGTTTGTTTTCATTATGTGCATTTGACTTAGGGGACTCAACACAGGGGTTGGGTCCGTCTAGGACAGGTGTACCCAAAATAACAGACCATCCTGATGCATCCTATGTGCTATGTGAACATTTATTTGTCTCAGCCTGCATGCTGACTGGCTAGGAAAAATAAATCAAGAGAAAAATCAAGAGTGATGTAGGGAAGGAAATAAAATCCTGGTTCTGAAAAATCCCCGGTATTTGGAAATATCTTGGAACTCTGCCGAAATTTTTTTCCAAAAAAAAGAGGAAAAAGAAAAAGACTCACTTCAAAATAAGTTAATCTGTGTCCTTTTCAAGTGTGTCAAAACTGGCAAACTACACGGGTCTAATTCTCATCGGATGTGAGATACGTAGGCAAAGATCATCGGTTCCGGCCCATCCAAAAATATTTTACATTACTTGCTTCTTTAGAAAGCCTTTCTTTTAGACCTCAATTTTTTTTAAAAAAAATATACAAAAATATTCTCTTTTAATTTCTTCCAAAAGTTCAAAAATATTTTCATGCTTCTTTCAAAAATTGAAAAGAAAATTCAAGATTCAAAAATATTTTCTTTTCTTTAGAAGCATTTTTTTCATAAATTCAAAATAAAATTTTAAAAAATTTCAAAAATATTTTCTTTCTTCTTTAGAAGTTTTTCTTTCGAAATTCCAAAAAAAAGGTCAAAATTCAAAAAAAGGAAAAAAAAAATCTTTCTTTGCAAAAATGCTGAAGTAAAATCAAAATCCAAAAATATTCTTTTTCTTCTTTATAAGTCTTTCTTTCGAAAAAATAAAATAAAAAAATTCAAAATCCAAAAAAAAGTTAGTTTATTTACTTTATTCCTGATCTTTCCGAACTACGTAAGATCTGATTCATGTTCCCCCATGTACGTAGGCAACCCATATCAGGTTCAGTCAAATGATTTTGAGAAAAAAAGGAAAAAAGAAGGTGAAAAAGAAAAGAGGAAGAATGATAATAATAAGGACGAACTGAGTCCATTCTAACATGTTTTTGTTTTGAATTGTGAAGAAAGTTGAGGTGGTCGGTTTGTAGTAAGCTGGAAACACAAGATCCAAGGAAAAATGATAACTGACATCGAAGCTGTTACAAGCAAGAAACTCAGGGTCAGAGGGTTCAACAAGAGTCTACTGTGGTTGAGAAAAATAGAATACTGAAACAGCAAATGACCAAAATATGTCAAGCATGGG
Organism: Nicotiana sylvestris; assembly: GCF_000393655.2. Lineage (NCBI taxonomy): Eukaryota > Viridiplantae > Streptophyta > Magnoliopsida > Solanales > Solanaceae > Nicotiana > Nicotiana sylvestris. Next base: position 87,882,366 of record NC_091068.1, on the reverse strand, counting down.
TCAATGGCCAAGGATAGCCTTGTCATGAGTCACAATTCGCTACCCAGCAAGAGTAGTACCACTCTCCTGAGTACCATTCGTACTTGTTTGATCTTCCTGCAAACATTGAGAAGCCTGCCCGAAAGATGGAACAGGAAGAAATGACCCAAAGAGTGAAAAGTTTAGAACAACGGTTGAAAAATACGCAAGGGTTGGCAGGTCAAAAGAGTATTGCCTTCAAGGATCTATGTATGTTCCCTGATGTCTACTTGCCGCCGGATTTCAAGACTCCCAAATTTAAAAAGTATGATGGACATGGAGACCCCATAGCCCACCTGAAAGGGTATTGCAATCAGCTAAGAGGTGCAGGAAGAAATGAAGAATTGCTAATAGCTTATTTTGGGGAAAGCCTTACGGGAGTAGTATCCGAATGGTTTATGGATCAAGACACATCTCGCTGGTACGTCTAGGATGACATGACACAAGCCTTTGTCAAACAGTTCTAATACAATATTGACATTGCCCCAGACCGCAACTCCATTTCAAACTTGAAGAAGAAACAAACTGAAAGTTTCAGGGAATATACCATTAAATGGAGAGAACAAGCAGCTAGAGTTAAGCCACCCATGGATGACCACGAGCTAATCACTATCTTTCTTCAGGCTCAAGAGCTAGATTATTTTCAAAACATGATATCCGTTGTGGGTAAATCCTTCTCGGAAGCAATCAAAATGGGGGAAATGGTTGAGAATGGTCTTAAGACACGCAGAATTATAAGTCAAGCAGTTCTCAAAGCCGCAACTCAGGTTGTCCAAATTGAATCCGATAATTTTGGTGACACGAATGAGAAGGTTGAATAAATCATGATGGCATCAAGGTCGAGGAGAGGTCCCAGGAGAACATCTCGAAGGTATGAGCAGCCTCATCAGGTTTTCCATGACTCCCTTGAGCAGTATTATCCACCTCAGAACCCTCAATACTCTGTTGCTGCACCTTAGTATGTTGCCCGGCCACCAAGACACCCTAGAAGGCGAACACCAGCATCGCAAAATCTTTACCAGCCTCCACAAAATTTTCAAATGCCCTATAACCCACATCCAAGCCAGGGGTATAGAAGGGAACAAAGGTTGAAAGATAATTTTACACCAATAGGAGAGTCCTATGCAAGCTTATTTGAGAAGTTAAAGCATTATGACATGATTGCACCCATTTCTCCAAATCATGTGGACCCACGTGCAAGAAGCTTTGACCCTTCTAAAAGGTGTGAATACCATTCCAATGCCCCGAGGTACAATGTTAAAAGCTATCGGGATTTGAAAAGGGAAATAGAAATGATGATCTAGGAAAACGTGATTGTGATCCAAGACAGTGACACCCAGAATATCACGTAGAATCCTTTACCTGCACATGATGGTGCACACTTTGTGGGGATGATGCCTGGTGACATGGAGTATGAGAATCCTCTCGGGAACTTTTCGACTGAAATTGGAGAAGGCCACGGTGATTTTGATGAGCAAATTTGTGGCTAAATGTCAAGCTTAGCAACTGAAAACTCATTCCCTCCTCACCAGGAAGGAATCTTGGTAGTTTGTTTTGATATTTTTTCTATTATCTGGGTTATTTCAGGGTTGTGATCCAGATTCTATTTGTTTTATTGAGTCAAACCCTTCTATCCCTCTATTCTGTTCGTGTGAGTCTTGTTTGCATGTTCTGTTACTATTTTCATTTGCTGAGTTGTTTTAGGGATGTAACTCAGATTTTAGGTTGTTTGTCTGGTTGTCAAACCCTTTCATCCTTTACTTAATGAAATACAGTTTGTCCTTTTGTGCATTCTTTTTAGTTCTTTTATCGTTAGTTCTAATGACATGACATGCATACGAAAATTTTGGCCAGATCTTAGAAACTAATTTGATCTGGAATTGGATAACTGAAAAAGAAAAAAAAAACAAAACACTTTTGAGGATGAATAAAGAGTTGAAATACTGTGGAATTAAGGTCAAGTAAAATTCACCTTCAAATCATTATGAAGATCGGGCTTGAGGATGTTTAATCAATTGAAGTTTGTTGGAAAGTTTGACGCTAAGGGATGGAAAGTGTCTTGTGACCACGACACACCAAGAAGACAAACATGTTCGTCAATGCTATGATCGTAAAAAGATACTATGTTTGGCGTTCTCGAGGTTGGGAGGCCCTTTTTCTGCTACCAAACACTTTATACCCTTTGTCACCCCATTGAGCATGTGTTATTTTCTTTGACCACCCTCTTTTGGAATCACGTTTAGAGTCAAAAGTCAAAAAAAATGAAAAAAATAAAATAACAATAAAAGTCCATGTCCCAAGAGTACAAACTGGGGCAGCTTTTAGAAAGTTCTAAGTGAAAAAAAAAGAAGAAAAGAATTGTCAAAGGTCCATGCCCTCAAAAACAGAAGCTGGGGCAAACAAAAAAAAGAAAAAAAAGGAAAAAGAGAAATAGAAAGAAAGATGAAAAATAGTTTAGGTCAGATGTTTGAAATACGTTTGACCTGATTCCTTTAAAAAAGGATATGTAGGCAGCCTCACGGTTCGGTCTAACCCAAATAAGAATTCAAAGAAAAAGGAAAAAGAAAAAGAAAAAATAAGAAAAAGATCAGTATCTAAAACTGGGGTATGAGTTTGTTTTAGTTTTTGAAAGAGTCGATTCCAAGAGTTGTAAGTGTACAACCCATCATATTAAGTCTACTTTGAGCCTTCATGCTGACCTTTTTTTCCAACCCTATCCGAAACCTTCCAAATAAGACCTCCTGATATGCCTTCAAGAATGCCAAGAGAAGTATGTAATGAGCAACAATCATCACACGACATAGAACACTGTCAGTTGCTCACACAAGGAATCAAAACAACAAAAAAAAAGAGAAAGAAGAAATGAGAGAGTCTTACTAGTAAAAACCCTCACGGCCACAGTAAGGCGACGGTAAGTAGAGATGAATAAATGAGAGAGGTTTGTTGGTGAAAATCCCTTGGGGCACCACTAGTCGAAAGTGAGTCGTGTAGTTGATGCAAAGGATTGACACGAACAAGCCCGACTTCAAAGTCATAAGAATGGTAAAAGGGAAGATTTGGTCAGTTTGATAGATTGATTGTTAAGTCCAAAATGCATGTCATGATCATTAAGGCTAGTTATTGAAAAAAAAAGAAAAAAAGAAAAAAATAAAAATTTTCTTCCTTCTGTCCTTCCGACAGGGGCATTTCTTGTTAATACTTATTTCTTTGCATCATTCCGTCCTTCACTCTAAGTCAGTCCTTGTCAAAACAAGAAAGAAAAGATTTCAAAATCTGCTACCAGCTTTTCAGTTGCATAAAGTAAATTTGGCCAGCACACTTAGCTGTTATTGTCAACATACCTTCAGGATACATGCAAAGGCTCCCCCAAAAGACTCTTGTTAGCCTACTTGGCGCAAGCAAAGATAACTTGTGATTCTTTATGACAGAACAATTGCTCAAAAGAAGCTAAGCAAAGATCTCCAGTTGGGATAAGGTTGATTGAGCCACAAATACAAATGGTACTGGGTGTGAAACAATCAAGGTTGATGCAGAGCAAAAGTCTGGTGAAACCGACTCAAGCTGATTGAGGAGAAGCAAAACTGCCCAAGACTCAAGGCCACAAACCAACCACCATTTTTAAAATTGACAAGTTTTTCTTTGTATGAAACAGGAATAAAGCAGTGCAAGGAAAATGGTTCAAAAAAAAGAGAAAAAGAAAGAAGAAATAAAAAATAAAAAAAAAAGAAAGAAAAAGAAAAGAAGAGAAGAGCCGACAAAAGGAAGTTTCTCAATCTTTGCCTTTATTTGTCTTGCTAATTTGCATAAAATGTTACCATTGCACTCATATTTTTCCTACTAGGATAAAAAGCTCTAGTCTGATAGATTTTCTCAACCAAAATCTTAGTCTGATGAATCTTTCTCCTAAGATAGAAAACCTAGTCTGATGAATTTTCTCCTAAGATACAAAATCTTAGTCTGATGAATCTTTCTCCTAAGATACCAAAAAAAGAAGACCTAGTCTGATGAACTTTCTCCTAGGATCAAAATCTTAGTCTAATGAATCTCTCTCCTAAGATAGAAAACCTAGTCTGATAATTTTCTCCTAGTATACAAAATCTTAGTGTGATGAATCTTTCTCCTAAGATACCAAAAAAAAGAGACTTAGTCTGATGAACTTTCTTCTAGGATCAAAATCTTAGTCTGATGAATCTTTCTCCTAAGATAGAAGACGTAGTCTGATGAACTTTCTCCTAGGATCGAAATCTTAGTCTGATGAATCTTTCTCTTAAGATAGAAAACCTAGTCTGATGAATTTTCTCCCAGGATAAAAGTCTTAGTCGGATGAATCTTTCTCCTAAGATATAAAAAAAGAGAGAAAAAGGACCTAGTCTGATGAATTTTCTCCTAGGATAAACGTCTTAGTCTGATGATCTTTCTCCTAAGATAGAAAACCTAGTCTGACGAATTTTCTCCTAGGATAATAATTTCTAAAAAAAAGGAAGTCTGGATTTGAGAAAAAATGGGATTTAATTTTAAAGTTTTTCAGGACCCTCCTAGATAATGTGATGTAGTCTTAAGTTTTCAGTACCCTCATAGACAATGAGATTTAGCGTAAGTTTTACCTTTAGGAAATATAATTTAGCTTTCAAATTTTCACTCTTAAGATGAGATTTAATTGTAGTTTTCAGGACCCTCCTGGATAATGGGATTTGGCTTTTAAATTCATAGAACTCTTTTGGATATTAGGATTCGATTAACACTCACAGATGTTCCCAATATCAAACTGGGGCAGAAAAATTTCTTTTGTTTTGTATGTTTTGTTGTAATCAGGCACCCACCTGGAGAATAAGGAGAAGTAGTTCAAGTCTCAAGGAAAAATAGTGCAAGTGTTGGAAATCTGGTACCCACCTGGAGAACAAGGAGAAACAGTTCAAGTCTCAAGGAAAAACAGTGCAAGTGTTGGAAATCAGGAACCCACCTGGAGAACAAGGAGAATCAATTCAAGTCTTAAGGAAAAATAGTGCAAATATTGGTAATTAGGCACCCACCTGGAGAACGAAGGGAAAACAGCAATGTTCAAAGGAAGGCGGTTCAAGTTCAGCAATCAGGAGCCCACCTGGAGAACAAGGGAAAACAAGTCAAGTTTTGAGGAAAACGGTTCAAGTTTCAAAGAAAGACAGGTCAAGTTCAGCAATCAGGCGCCCACCTAGAGAATAAGGGAAGATAGTTCAGGTTTCAAGGAAAAACAGTTTTGAAGGAAGATAGTTCCAGTTTCAAGGGAAAACAATTCGAGTTTCAAGGGAAAGCAGTTCAAGTTTCAAAGGAAATCAGTTCAAGTTTTAGCAATCAGGCACCCACCTGGAGAACAAGGGAAGTCATTTCAGAGTTCAATCCAAGTTAGAAGTAGCAGAAGCTCGCGGCAAGAATGCGAATTAACAGTTTGAGATGACCAAAGAAGAAGTCTCAATCCAAGAAACAAGAAAGAAAAGAAAAAAAGAGGGAAGTGAATCCAAATGCAGAAGTAGAGAAAGATGTGAACTGCTCAAGACATGGTTGAAATCACGAGCATTGCATGTCCGGTCTTGATCCGAAGAAGAATGAACTAGCACCTGCAACTAGCAAGCGTCAAGATTCAAATCTAAAGTCCACATGAAGATCCCTTCAAGACTAAAGACCAAGCTTCAAAATACTTATAGATAAGAATCTTGTAACTAATAGTTGACATGCTTAGATAGTCTTTTTCATTTTTTGATTTTGATGTAATAACAGGACCGCGGACCGGAACCTCGATCAGCTCTCCACCTCGGTATACTTATCATCTCACACTACACATGGCCTGATTCCTTTATAGCCAAGGATATGTAGGCAGCTCAGATACCAGGGCTCGGTCACATTCTCCTTCCTCTTAGTTTTGGTCTCGCTAAATAAGGATCAGGTCAAAAAACCTGTCTAGTCGTTCTTTGTCTGAAAACTCTTCCTATTTCCAGTCAAAGAAGGATAGCTGTAGACATGTAATTTTTGACCCTCCCCGAAATTTTATACCTTTTAGTGTTTAGATGTTGGTTTTAGGCCTAATAACGCCATTTTAAACTTTTTTTTCATTTTGCTTTATTCAATTTAAGAAAATTTAAAAAAAACACAAAAAAGAGTCATGCTTTTAGATACTAGTTTTTTTTTTGGTTACAAAATATAGAAAAAGTCTCCCAAAATATACATATTTATTTTAATCTAGTTTAACTTCAAGTAGGAGGCTCTATCGAGTAATTAGTGTTTTGTCCTACTATTATTGATTTAGGTATAGTATTTAATTTTCCTATTTATTACTTTAAAAAGAAATTTATACAAACAAAAACAAAAAAACAAAAAAAAAAAAGAAAAGAAGAAAAGAACGAGACTCAATTATAGTTGGCCATGTGCAGAAACTTGGTCTTTGGGTTGATTTTCATTTTTCTTTCTTGCTTCTTATCCAAAACCATGTACATATGCACATATATTTATCCATAGAAAGAGGAAAACAGAAAGATTCTAATAGAAAATAATTCTCTCACTCACATGCTCACGTTTTGGCACTATTCTCACTGACCTCTCCTCCCATACCAACACACTCTATAAAAACAGAATAAAAAGAGAGAGAAGGGGACTAAACAAAAACAGAGGGAGGGGAATAACGAGAGAAAAAATGGAGGGAGGGCATCAGATATTAAACGAAAAAGAGAGAGGAAAATGTGGGAAAAGAGCAGATTGACACCCATAACAAAGAGAGAGAAGGACGGAAAACAACAAAAGGACCCTCTTCATCAAATTTTAGACTGCCTTTTCTTCACATTCAAAAAGGCTCGAACCTCATCTTCCTCATCCTTGAACTAGCAGCCACAAACGAACATAGCAACAGAGAGATGCGAACTCTTCTTCTTCCTTGATAGAAAGAACTTAGATCTAAGAGTAGGAAAAGAAACCTCTGTTTTATTGCACCGGAGAAATAGCAGACCATATATCATTTTTCATCCATCATAAAATAGCCATATGAGCAACTTGAAACCATCCCAGTACCACCGTTGCTCACCTCCAAAAAACCTGTCGCAAAATACCATTGTTAGCACTTCAAAACCACCTAAAACTTTCCCTTTTTTCACTGTAAAACACCCATTCATTCCAGCAAAAACTAGTCGAGTAACCAAACTCCATCGAAGATAAGGCGAGGTTTTCCGGTCAAGGTTCTCGGTGTCGTTTCCGGTTGCGGCTTTGGTCCGATCAACACTAACTAATTCCGTTTCGGTGAAGGTTCAATGTAAGATTTATTTCGTTCATTATGTTTTGTTCTATCACAATGTTAATGACTACGCGTGTTGTTCCTTGTGAAACCTGTGTGAAGGAGTTGTGTCTTCTCTGATTATTTGTTCTTATTTGGTTGTAGAATTTCATTATTTGTTTAAGTAGCAAATTTCTACTCATGTAATTATAGATGTACATGGTTACTGCATTGAAATTCTTTTTTTAAGTTAGTGACCTCACACTAAGATTATTGAAGCAAGGCAAAAATGAACCGATCACTTTGGTTATTTTCAAGAGGCGCTGTTATTTTCTTTCTCTTCAAAACCCTAATGATTATTTAGTGTAAGTGATTAAGGTGCAAGAAAAGTTGTAAAGTCCACGAGGAAACGAATAATTAATGAACATTCCTAGAAAAGCCTTTAGGCGCGTCTAAAATATCATCGTGATTGTGTACACGTTCGCGTGACATAATTACGATTTTAAAAAAACCAAACCGGAGTATGCGTTGGCGCAACTTCGACCAAACTTTCTCGTAATAATAAACTGTTATTAATAGTCCGCTTTAATTAAATATAGTTTCTTAAAAATAGACCGAGGTGTGCCATCAAATTTAATCATCCATGGCCCTCGTATTAATCTTATTACTTAGATATTAAAAATGATATTCGTAGTATGCTTTAGGAACGTTTAATATATCATCGTGATTGTGGACACGTTCGCGTGACATAATTACGATTCTAAAAACAAAACCGAAGTATGCGTTTGCGCAACTTCGGCCCAAATTTTTCTTAATAATAGTAAAGCGTTATTAGTTGTGGACATGTACACATGACATGATTCTTGACGCGCCAAACAAAATGGGTACACGTGCGCGTGACCCATTTCAAGATAATTTCCTAATTAAAAAGGCAAATGCACATAGGTTCTAAAATGAGTAAAGAGACAATTTGATTAAGCCAAGTATGATCAAAGCGACCGTACTAGAACCACAGAACTCGGGAATGCCTAACACCTTTTCCTGGGTTAACAGAATTCCTTACCCGAATTTTTGTGTTCGCAAACCGTAAATAGAGTCAATTTTCTCGATTCAGAATTTTAAACCGGTGACTTGGGACACCATAAATTATCCCAAGTGGCGATTTTGATTTTAAATAATTAATCCCGTTTCGATTGTCACTTAAATTGGAAAAAATTCCCATATACCCTTTTGGGGGTAGTAAAAAGGAGGCGTGACAAATAGAACCCTTAAGGATATGATGAATCCTATGCTTTTGAGTTCGGGTTTATCTGATAATATGTGGGGGGAAGCTGTTTTATCTGCATGTTATGTTCTTAATAAAGTCCCTCATAAGAAATTAGATAAAACCCCGTATGAGTTATGGAAAGGGTTTGTCCCTAACTTGAAAATACTGAAAGTGTGGTGGTGTTTGGCTAAGGTTGGTCTACCTGATTTTAAACAAGTAACTGTTGGAACCAAGACTTTTAATGCTAGTTTCATTTGTTATGCACAAAATAGTGCTGCATATAGATTTATGTCTATGAATGATAGTTCTATTTGTGAATCTAGAGATGCAGAATTTTTTGAGCATGTTTTTCCATTGAAAAATAATGTACCTAGTGTTGTGCCTAATAATGCTCCTACATCTATGTCTATTAATTCTCATATTTTGTCTTCTTCTAGTATTACTGCTAATGAGCATGAAAATGAACTTAGAAGAAGTAAGAGACATAGAATTGAAACTAGCTTTGGTCCTGACTTTATTACTACTTTCTTGACTGAAAATATTTATCTTGATATTTTGAGTGATGAATTAGTGTCAATCTATTTAATAGAAGAAGACTCTAAGACATACAGTGAAGCAATGAGGTCAATAGATGCTAGTTTTTGGCAAGAGGCTATTAAAAGTGAATTAGACTCTATAGTTTCTAATCATAATTGGGACTTATCTGATTTACCTAAAGGTTGTAAACCCATAAGTAGCAAGTGGATATTTAAGAAGAAATTGAGACCTGATGGTACAATTGAAAAATATAAGGTTTTTTTTTGGCAATCCACTAGGCAAGTGCCTAGGGCTAGTTTTTCATTATTAACAGAAAAGAAAAATACATCAATTAGGAAAAGTACAAATAAGGGGGACAATAACACCGGTATTGTTACCCACACAAACCGGGCTAACCTTACTATACTAATCCTATTGAGGCTTGTCAACCTCGCCTATTAACAAGAATGTAAAAAATATGAACTTGAAAGTGGGGTTTTTTTGTAACAACTAGTCCTTTGAGTCTAGTACTATTATGATCGATTTCCAAAGTAGTGCTTCCCAACATATTTTCCCCAGGCCGTTGTTGAAATTTCCTGTACATTTGGCTATAAGAATTTTTTGGGTGTGTAATGTTCCCAATCTTGCTTTTTCAACATGCCAAAAGTGCATAGAAAGCCTCAAAAGCTGTGTCGACATCCCATGTGCAGCATGCATTGGTTTGTTTCCATCTTTTCTAGAAATCATGCAAGCTCCACATCTCCTTTCTCTCTATCATCCTTATTGTCTCGCAACTTTCACCTCCTCAAGGGAATGAGCACATAGTGCTAATACCACCCATTTAAGTCGTAGTAGTGTGCAGGGCAAGAGTACAATAAGCCATCGCATATAAACAATCGGAATAACTTCATCTAAAGCTTTTGTAGAGATTTTTCCATTGCAACTGAATCCATTGTCTGTATTGAGTCTCCTTTGCATGTCTTTAGCGATCGTCCACTTGTAAACTGGATTAGGTAAGGAAAAGTATTGTGCATAAACATGCATACACACTGCCAGCAACTCGAAAAACTTAAATAGTGCAAATGTGATGTCGAAAGCTTTTCCCAATGTTTAGGTGTGTTCGCACAACACCCAAAGTTACTAATTTAATAATCCATAAGTGCATGCCTGCACTTTCCAGCTTTGTTCTTGTAAATTGCAGCCACGCTTTTAAGCTTTTCGTTTGCATCGAGGACTCTTTTTAAGCATTACTCTTGTTAAGCGTTACATTGCCAAGCCTTTTTTTAATTCCCAGGCGTGCCACGATTCCTCTGTCCCCATTTGTTAGTGCTTGTAGGTAGCATGAATGAACATCCATCGTAAATTGCTCCTTTCGATTCTTAATCCAGTTGTTGTCCTTGCTTTCTCGACAGTGTTGCCATCCCAATGTACTAGCGCTTGGCTTTCTGCATCCATGCGTATGCCATGTGTGCCCCTCCAGAAACGTGAGAAATCATGCTTGACCAAAATAGCATATTCCAATTCATTGTCCAGCTTGCGTTACATTGCCAGCTAGTAATTCCATGTCCCAGTTTTTTGTTGTCGAAACCCCATGCGCATGCCTTCTTTCCCATGTGTATGCCAGCGTGAAATTCCATGTGAAAACAGGCATGCATCCCTATTGGAATTTAAACTGTCCTTTCAACTCTTGTAGCTAGTCGACCGAGTAATCTCCAGTACCCAAACATCTTGAAACATACATTCATATCGTAATGTTAGAAGCATGTGTGTATTCTATATCTTTGATGAAGCATGCTTCCATTTTAAATTCAAATGGAAATCAGGCGATCTCCACATGCTAAAAGCTACGATGGCTTTTGTTTAATAGCAAGATTCTCATTGAAATTAAGCACTTGTACATCATGCTGGTTGTATATCCATGGAGTTGAAGTCACGCGTGCACCCCATCCTGGATGTGTTTCCAATCCTATTAGCCTTTCATGTTGTGCTCGATTATTGTAGTACTTTTGTTCTTTAGCATCATTTGTCTCGAAATGTTGCAGAAGTGAAATCCATAAGCATTGTGATACTTGATGGTGTATCACAACTTGTGCATTAGCTTCCACTTCACTGCCCCATGTACTATGTTCCCTGCTTGTACATATCATGATATCTCTTTCAAGGGATTGAGTACTATGTACTAATACCACCCAATGAAATTGACAATCATGATAAGTCATTTCCACATTACCATTTCCTGCACAAAACACCAAAAGTTAGTATAACAGAAGATCGTCAAGATCTCTTCCCATAGGATTCGACCCTGATGATCATTTATGTCCAGTCCTTTTCTCCTCCTCATTTTGCCTTCCTTCCACTCTATATTTATCTCCTATTTGGCATTGATCATTCCCCTTGTCCTCCTAGTTCCTTGCAACCTTCACTTTTATGTAAAGACATTGCATTTTATCTTCATTAATAATCCTCCTTCCTTTTGAGTCCATATCCCAGAAACCATGGCATTCAGTATTTCCTTCATCTAGAGCATAATTGGCAAGGTGGTCTGCTAAAGTATTCCCTTCTCTGAATATGTGTGTGACCTTGATGATACTTTCTTCCTTCATTCATAAAATCTCCTCTACATGTTCAGTAATATACCACAGAGGCTTCCATGATTCCTCTATAATGTTGTTTAATAGCATAGAATCTGTTTGCAGCCATATCTGGAAATAATTAAGATTTTTGCACATCTTCAATGCCTCCACAATAGCTACCGCTTCTGATTCATTGTTGGTTCCTTCAAAAAGCTCCCTTCCTTCTGCATATATCAAATCACCTGCCTCATCCCTTATGCAGAAACCAATTGAACTCCTCCCTGGGTTCCCTCTACATGCTCCATCCGTATTCACTGTGATCCATCCTCTTGAAGGGAATTCCCATAAAACTTTATCATATTTCACTCGTGGTGTGTAGTGATCCATCATTGTCAGTAAGTCCAGCCACTTGTGAGGCACATGTAGTCCTGGCTTTTTCAGTTGGACCAGAGCTTGCAAAGTAGATGACACCTGGTAAATAACTCTGCTCATTGACACTGCTTCTCCATATTTCAAACTGTTTCTTCTCTTCCACAGTTCCCATACAATGCATGCAGGTAAATCTTGTAATACTGGCTTCAATCTAGGTACAACTGATGCTGTCCAACACTTTGTAATTGCTTGATGTAATGACAACCCATCTAATGCAATTCATGCTCTCCTCAGGAAGTAAGTCCAAACACTTCTAGCTGCATTGGATGTGAAGAACAGGTGTAGTAATGACTCCTCCTTAGGATTAGCACAACACCAACATTTAGATGGCATGGAGTATCCTAGTTTACGCAAGAAATCATCAAGTGGCAGTTTGGCTTTCCACACCTTCCACAGGAAGAAGGATATCTTGAAAGGTAAACCTTTTACCCATATCATCTTGTAAGCTAATCTTGGGTTGACTCTTCTTCGTAGGTAATCCCATGCAGACTTTACTGTAAAATGTCCCCTTGTTTCAAGCATCCAGAAAGGAGTATATAACTGTGAACTTTCAGTTGGTGGTCTAATATTCTGCACAATGTGGTGTGCCAAATCTTCTGGTAGGCTCTCAAACATTTTATCCACATTCCACATACCATTTTCAACCAGATCATTGGCATTATGAATATCCTCATCGATACCAAACTCTGTAGGTACTTGAAAATATAATGCTCCCATCTCAGTCCAATTGTCGTACCAAAATAGAGCTGATCCCATTCTCAGTTTCCAGTAGATTTGATGCTCAATCAAGTCCCTACATTCTAGCATTTTTATCCACACGTGGGATCCATGCTTCCAAGGTACAATTACTGCATTCAGTTTCTTGCAGTACTTTTGACTCATAAAAGAACACCACAAACTAGGCTTAGTCCTGAAATTCCACCACAATTTGCAGAATAGTGCCTTGGATATATCATGTAGGGACCTGAAACCTATGCCGCCCTCCTCATAAGGCATACAAAGGTTAGTCCAAGACACCCAATGTCTAGTGCTGACTCCCACATTGCTGCTCCAGAAAAACTTGGCAAAAATGCTATGTAATTTGTTGATCACATAACTTGGGGGATTAACTGCTGACAACATATGAATTCGGATACTCTGCAGGACATTTGCGATCAAAATAGCTCTGCCTCCAACAGAAAGGAGTTTGCCTTTCCATGACTACAGTTTGTCCATAACCTTGGTGATTAATCCCTGGTAATAGTCTCCCCTTCTTCTTCCATAAAAAATAGGATTGCCAAGATAGGTCATAGGGAAACATTGTCTTCGTATACCTGTAATCCTTTCCACCTTGTTAATCACCTCATTATCCGTTAAATGATGCAGGTATATGGCTAATTTGGCTTTGTTCACCAGTTGACCAGATGATGATTCATAAGCTTACAAAACCTCCATCACAAGTCTCAATGAAGTTTCATCAGAAGAGCAGAAAATGATTGTATCATCAGCGTATGATAGATGATTTATTTTTGGGCTCCATTTTGGCATTCCATATCCACAGAAATACAGGTTAGTGTGTAGTGAATTCAATCCCTGAGAAAGTGCTTCTGCTGCTAAAATGAATAGAGTTGGTGACAAAGGGTCACCATGTTTAACTCCCCTCGATGATTTGAAGAAACCATTAGGCTGACCATTTATAAGAATAGAGTACCAATTGTTCCCAATCAAATCAAAGATCAAGCCAATAAGAGCTTCAGGAAATCCCATTTTCCTTAGTATTTTGGTCAGGAATAGCCATGATAGCCTATCGTAAGCTTTTGTCATATCAAGCTTAATCACAACGTTTGGACCTGCTTTTGTTCTCAACCTGATATCCTTAATGATTTCTTGAGTTAGCAGTACGTTCTCAACTATGCTTCTGCCCTTAACAAAACCTGCATGTTCCTTTGAGATTATGTTTGGTAATAATTCAACCAATCTCTCATGAATAACCCTAGAGAAAATCTTGTTAACAAAGTTGCTAAGACTGATTGGTCTCATGTCCGCAAATGTCGTAACTTCTTTTTTCTTTGGTAATAAAACCAGGTTTGTATGTGTCACACTCTTTGGTAACTGCTGACCGCAAAAGAATGCCTTGACCATGAGGACTACATCTTCTTCAATAATTTCCCAGCATGTTTGGTAAAAGGCTCTAGTGAATCCATCCGGTCCACCAGCTGAGTCCCCATTCAATCCCATAACTGCTCTCTTCACTTCTTCATTGGAAGGCATAACCATCAGTCTTTCATGTTGATCAATATCTACCATTGAAGGTACATGATTTAGAATATCAAAATAATTTGGAACTGCAGTCTCAGTAAATTGATCCTTGTAGAACTTTATTGCTTCTTCTGCTATTAAGTGATCTACTTCGATCCAGTTACCAAGGCTATTGTGGATCCTTGATAATTTCAGTCTCTTCCTTCTCCCATTAACTTGAGCATGGAAGAATTTAGTGTTTCTATCGCCATCTTTGAACCATAACATGCCTGCTTTTTGTCTCCAGAATTCTTCTTCTAATGCAAGATATTTAATCATTTCAGCTTGGACCTGTTGTAATCTTTGTCTATTCATCTGTGTAGGATTGACTTCAAATTGTCTTTCATGAACCAAGACCACCTCCTCAAGGCTTGCAATCTTCTGGAATATATCCCCATATGTAGCTCTGCTCCAGGTAGATAGTGCTTGTTTAAGCTTCTTTAACTTGTAGTTAAAAATGTAGAAAGGGTTAGCACTAAAATAAGCATTCCAATTCTCCTTTACTACATCTTTGAAGGTTTCATGCTTTGTCCAGAAGTTAAGAAATCTGAATGACTTTTTAATTGGAGGAGTTTCTATATCACATTTCAGCAGCATTGGGCAATGATCAGACCCAATTTTGGATAGGTGAGTTATATCCAATCTAAGAAATGTCTGTTGCAACTCATTATTGCCAAAACATTTGTCCAATCTTTTAAAAATGTAGTCCTCCTCTGATCTTCCATTCCACCATGTAAATATGCTTCCTTTAAAACCCAAGTCTGTCAAATTGCAGGTATTGATGCAGTGTCTGAAGTCATCTGCTTCAATGAGAGAAACTAGCAAGCCCCCATATTTCTCTTCCTCATCCCATATCACATTAAAGTCGCCTCCAACTAGCCAAGGTACTGTCATATCTGATGCCATTGCATACAACGTATCCCATAGTTCTATTCTTTCAGTGCGGTCACATTTGGCATAGACTAGTATAAGGATGAGCTCAACATGTGTTTCGAAGTACATTAATCTCAAAGTCAGCTGTTGAGTCATATTATATAAAATAGTAACCTCAAAAATTTCATCAATAAAAGCCCAAATCTTGTTTGACACATTCACCACAGCCTGTCCCAAACCAATTCTTGCTCTATACCTCTCCATTTTGTGAGACTGTTGCATAGGCTTAAGGATGCCTATGAACTCAAAATGATGTTTTCTATGCATTGCAATCAGCCTTTCAAATGCTTGCATTGTGTTTACTGAACTGACATTCCATATAATGGCATCCATTAAATGTTTTGAGATTTGGACAGTGTTCTCCTTGTTTGTACTCCACTAACTGGGACAGTAGAAGTCATTTTTGACTATTTCTTTTTTCCGTTTGATGCAAATTTAACTAGTTCAATAAGCCTTGGTGACAGATCTCCCTGCTTGGCAACATTAAGGAAATTTTGTGCAGTGGATTCCTCATCCATGTCTCTACCTTTAAGTTCTGCATGGTGAACTTGATCATGTGCTTCTACTGCTTCTTTTGATGTAACAATATCCTCTGCCTAGTTGATAAGTTCGACATCTTTTTCAGCATGTTCATTGGTCAACAATATTGTATTGTTCAATGGAACGTTACTTCCTGCTATATCCTGCACGGTGCTTAATGGAATAATACTTCTTGCATAAACCTGCACTGTCATAGCTTGGTTCTTGTCTGCATTCTTGTCTTGTTTCTTGTCTGCATTTTCAGCTTCTTTCAGGACATCACTAACAGCTTTATGTGAAGTCCCTCCTGGATCTATAATATTAATGTTCCCCTCTTTTGTCTTTTCTGTTGCTGCATTTGTGCATTCACTGATTCTTTGAATATTGATTGCATTGGCATTACCATTAACACTTTGATCCTCATCTTCCACTTCATTTCCTCCAAATTCTTCATCACTATGCATTGTATCTGGAATCTGACCATCTGCTAAGTCTTCCTCTATTTGGTTGAGCCATAATCTCCCTCCTGCCCATTTTTCTTTTTCATTGGTCCTGAATTTCTCAAAAGCTGTATCTTCAACAAATTCATTTTCTTTGTTGTTTGTTAATTGTTGTTCAACTTTGGTGTCCTGTGAAGGAATGTCTTGACATGAAGTATTGACTTGAACTACATTATTTTTGAATGCCATTTGGACCCAGTGGGCAGTTGACTCATTGCGCAAATGTTGTTCCTTCCCCAAACCTTTTTGTACACAATCAGCTGTTGATTCCCTATTTGCTGCATGATTTCTTATTGCTGTAGGATTGAAAGTAGGTGCTGCAGGGTTCAGTTTGTTGGGTTGTGTCTTGGATGATTGTCTCCTAGATGAGCTAGGAGAAGTTACCTTTTGTACCATTTGTCTAGTTGAAAAATCAAATTCTTGCTCCTCTAATTCATTCTCTACACCTGTTGTGGAATTATTTTGCTGAATATCATTGTTGCCTGTGGTTTTTTGCACTGGAGTTTCCTTCACAGCTGCCAGTTGGTTGCCTTCATTAATCTCACAATTTTCAATTTGTAGCACTGCAAATTGGTTGGTTGTTTGTATTTGTTTTGTCACAACTGTATTAATAACAAGAACCATTTCTTTCCCTTGTGCAGTAGTACCTTCATCTTGTTTGCCTTTGTTTAGTCCCCTATTGTCGCGAACTTCCTTCCATTGAGGGCCTGCATTACCAACTATCTTACCACTAGTAAAGATCATTAAGGGAGCATCATGTTTTGCAGGTTTCTTAGTGCCTTGTTTCACATTTTCGACATTTTCCTGCTGCTAGACATTTTTGTTTTCCCTTAAATCAGGATTAATTCTCCAACATTCAAGCATGTCATGGCCTTGTAACTTGCACTCTTTACAGTACTTTGGCAAATAATCATAGTTAATGGTTACCCATTCAGTTCTTACATCCCCATTTACTTCATTGACAATGTCCATTCGAACTTTCTTGGGGAGGTCAGCTAGCAGATCCACCAACACTTTAACACGAGCACAACTAGGTCTAGTTTTCTTGACAGTAGCCAAATCCAAGTGAAGGGGTTTACCTACATCAGAAGCTAGAGAGAACAAGCATTCTCTGACAAAATAAGTAGGCAGCAAGTTAGGGAATGAAATCCAAGCCATTACCTTAGGTGTCTCCTCTCCAACTTTAAATTTTGCATCATAGATCAAAGTTCTCAATTGATATTTATTCCCTTGCTTATCCTTAACATAGTACACACCTTTTGACGAGAAATCTACGTAATCTTGCCATAATGAAAATCGAATCAAAATTGTCACGAAGATATCCAATGTTGAATTCAGCTTTGATACCACATTGCATTGGAACAATTCGACGTATTTCATTGATATCTGGCCATCCATATGAAAATTTGCACACAACTGCCTGTTGCAGTCCTTCCATATAGTTCATACGTTCCACTTCTGATTCTGTAAAGCATACAGTTGGTTGTCTTTGAAAGAATTGAGCTTGTCTTGGAGGAATTGGATCAACTACTACTGCTCGATCTTGCAAAGTTGACGTGCTGGGCGAAGGATTTACTGCCTTTGCATAATCCATTGGTTTTGGATTTGTTGTCGTGCATGGCTGTGTGAGGTTAGGATGTTGATTAGGTGGCCCAGCCAAAGATGGTAGCTGGCCACTGGCCGCATTGGCCATGGCAGCACTTCGTTGAGATTTAAACAAAACAACTGATGTTTCTTCAATATTCCATATAAATAAGACACGAAGGGCTTGTAGAATAAGCTGTGTTCTACAGTACTTTAATAATGTTCTTTAGCTGTTCGTGTTTCTTGTCTCAAAAGCTCAGATACATAAAATAGATGTTAAAATGGCTTTCCTAAATGGTGATTTAAAGGAAAAGATCTATATGTCTCAACCTGAGGGATTTGTGATTTAAGGACAGGAGAATAAAGTATACAAATTGAGAAGTCTTTGTATGGTCTAACGCAGGCACCTAAGCAATGGTACGAAAAGTTTAATAGCACATTAGTGGTTAATGATTTTGTTGTTAATGCATCTGATACTTGTGTTTATTCCAAGATGATAAGATCAGATTGTGTTATTATATGTTTGTATGTGGATGACATGTTAATCTTTGTCCCTAACGTGAATGTTGTTAATGAGACTAAGAATTTTTTGTCTTCTAAATTTGAAATGAAAGATCTTGGGAAGCAGATGTGAGTTTAGGGGTTAAAATCAAAAGAACTTCAAAAGGTTTTTCATTGTCTCATTCTCATTATATTGAGAAAATGTTGAAAGGTTTAATTGTTTTGATGTAGCACCTGTGAGAATTCCATATGATCCTGCAATACACTTGAAAAGGAATAAGGAATCTAGTATTTCTCAAACTGAGTATGCTAAGATAATCGGTAGTGTAATATTTCTCATGAATTATACACGACCTGATATTGCTTATGTTGTTAGTAGATTGAGTAGATATACTCACAACCCTAGTAGTGAACACTAGAATGCTCTTCATCATTTGCTAAGGTATTTGAGAGGTACTATGGATTGGTGTTTACATTTTAATAAATTTCCTGATGTTTTATAAGGAGCTGTCACACCTTCTTTTTCTACCCGAAAAGGGGGTATAAGGGATTTTGTTCAATTAAAATGACAATAATCGAAATGGGATTAGTTATTCAAATTTAGAGTCGCCACTTGGAATAATTTATGGTGTCCCAAGTCACCAGTTTAAAATCCCGAATCGAGGAAGTTGACTCTTATTTATAGTCTGCGAACACAGAAATCCGGGTAAGAAATTCTATTAACTCGTGAGAAGGTGTTAGGTATTCTCGGATTCTATGGTTTTAGCACGGTCGCTTTAATCATATCTGGCTTAATCAATTTATTTAATTACGTGTTTGAGAACCAATGTGCTTTTTTCATTTTACCGCTTTAAATTAAGAAATTAACCTGAAACGAATCACGCGTACATGTACTCATTTCGTTAGGTGCATCAAGAATCATGTCACGCGTACGTGTACACAACTAATAACACCTTATTTTATTAAGAAATTTTGTCCGAAGTTGCGCGATCGCATACCTCGATTTATTTCAAAAATTATAATTATGTCACGCGAACGTGTACACAATCATGATAATAGATTATAAAACGCGCCTAAAGCATTCTACAATATTCAATTTCTGAAATCGTAATCGTGTCACTCGAACGTATACATAATCACGATAAATTAATTAATGCACGCCTAAAAGCATTTCTACGATGTTCGACAGGTATAAAGTTATGGAATTTATCCTTCGACTCAATATCAAGTTTGTTTTGAAGGTACTACAGAACGTGGTAATGATAAAGTTTATACAACATGATTAATTGGCTCAGGTTTTGAAAGAACGGTTCCTTAACATGATCATGCTTTATGATAGTTGTCTCGATGGTAACCGACAAAACTCACACTGTCACTTACCATTTTAAGATATGATCATTGTTAACAAGTCACAGTACCATTAAACCGAGATATACGATTGATCAACGGATAATATACTAACTCTATTAGAAAACAGGAAGCCCAAGAACAGGCTATTCTAAATTATAAAGAAATAAATAAGTGATGGCAAAATATTGTCTCAACGGAAATGGAGCCTTGATTTGCACTTAAAGATGCTACCAAGTAGAAATCTTCTTTAGTTATTACTTAAGAATCATCTGTTTTACTTAAGAACCAACTAATTAAGCATGGAAGGAGAAACGTAGTTATCAACAAAACCACAACTTGCCTCAAAAGTGCTCTAGTCAATTGTATAATTTTTTTTAGATAAATGGAAATTAATTTAGCAATATAGATATAAAGGAAATGATTTTTTTTTCAAAATAAAACAAGAGGGCCCTTTTCATTGTCATAGACTCCGATTTCCATTTATCAAGAACAATTAAAGTACATCCATATCGATTGAATGAATGACTCATTCCTGAGGTTACCTGAGTTGAACTGTTATTTAATCCTTGTTCGAAAGCTATTTCAATGTGCAGTAGAGAACAAACGAGACAGCAACAATTGAAATTGGAACTGCGAATTCGAATCAGGAACGGTAATCAAAACCTTGAAACCGAACACCACTAAAACTCAATCGAACCCCATGTTTCAGATCAAAATCGAAATTCAGAGAAGAAAAATGAACTAAATCTTTGCGTGTTTTTTTTTTCTAGTCTTTTCTCTCCAAAATTTCTGTCCGAAGCTTCTGTTTTTTGGTTTTGGTACGTGTGTGTGTCGTGGTTGTTGGTGGTTGCGAATTTCCGGCTAATCTCTGGTGAGTTAGTGAGGTCGTTTGTTGCGGTGGCGGCAAAAGGGTGTGAGGTGGCTGCCCTTGGGTTCCAAAAAAATGGGAGTTTCGCTATGTGTGTATCTGTGTGTACATGGTTGAAGTGTAGAAGAAAGAGCGGCGATGGGTGAAGGGAGATGGTTTTTTCGGCTGATTGTTTAGGGGTGAAGAGATGAAGGGTTACAGCTGAAGTGGGACCTTAGGTTTGCTGTGCTTAAGGTATGTAGAGGAAGAAGAAGCATCGGCTGGGGGGGGGGGGGTCCTTTTATGATGGGAAACGACTGATTCAAGAAAAGAAGGTGTAGGGTTTTAATGTGTTAGGTCTAGGTTATTATGTGGGTTTAAGGATATTGGGCTAGAAACTTGGGCCTTTATGACTAGATTTGCTTAAAATTAGCCCAATTAACTAAAAATCTATCCATCCAACATCAAATCTTGCCTATTAAAAAAACAAAGATAGAAATATTACCAAAAATTATTAATTAGCCCTACTTAAGTAAAAATAATTATTAAAATAAAACTAACCGTTAAAACGATAATTATTTTTTATATTTTCAAATATCATATTAAAATGAAAATAAGGTTCTATTTTTTGTATATTTTTCTTAGTTTTACGAAAGGTATATAAACTAAAAGCAACTAAAAAGAAAAAATATTTTTGTAATTTTTATTTTTGTGATAAAAATAAAGTAAAAGAGTCAAAACTAATTGAAATAGCGATATTAGGCCTAAACTAAATATTTATGCTAAAAATGTGTAAAATCTTAGGGAGGGTAAAAAATTACATGTCTACAGCTGCCCCTCTTTGACTGGAAACATGAAGTATTTCAAACAAAGAACGACTTGACAAGTTTTTTTGACCCGACCCTTATATAGAGAGACCAAAAACTAAGAGAAAGGAGAATGTAACCGAGCCCTGGTATCTAAGCTACCTACATATCATTGGCTATAAAGGAATTAGGCCACGTGTAGTTCAGAAGTAGGAATAGTGATGGAGTATACCGAGGTGGAGAGCCGATTGAGGTATCGTTCCGTTGAGGTTCCGGTCCGCGGTCCCGTTATTATATCAAAATCAAAAAATGAAAAAGACTAACTAAGCCTGTCAACTATGAGCTACAATATTCCTATCTATAAGTCTTCTGAAGCTTAATCTTGAATCTTGAATGGTTCTTCATGCAGACTTTAGATTTGAACCTTGACGCTTGCTAGTTGCAGGTGCTAGTTCATTCTTCTTCAGCTTTTCGGATCGAGACCAAATATGTAGAACTCGTGACTTGAACCATGTCTTGAGCAGTTCACATCTTTCTCTGATTCTGCATTTTGGATTCACTTCCCTTTTTCCTTTTTTCCTTTTTTTTTTCTGGATCAAGAATATTCCTGTTGGTCATCTCGGACTATTGACTCGCATTATTGCCGTGAGCTTCTACTACTTCTAACTTGAATTGAATTCATGACTTCCCTTGTTCTCCAGGTGGGCCCCTGCTACTGACTTGAAACTTGAAATAATTCCGAAACAAATTTTGAAATGACTTCCCTTGTTTTCCAGGTGGGCGTTTGCTAATGACTTAAAACTAGAAATGATTTCCCTTGTTCTCCAAGTGAGTGCCCGCAACTGACTTAAAACTTTGAAATAAATTCTCTTGTTCTCCAGGTGGGCGCCTGCAACTTAAACTCGAATAAATTCCCTTATTTTCTAGGTCGGAGCCTGATGCTGACTTCAAATTTGAAATAAATTCCCTTGTTCTCCAGGTGGGCGCCTGCAACTTAAACTCGAATGAATTCCCTTGTTTTCCAGGTGGGCGCCTGATGCTGACTTCAAATTTGAAATAAATTCCCTTGTTCTCCAGGTGGACGTCTGCAACTTAAACTCGAATGAATTCTCTTGTTTTCTAGGTGGGCGCCTGATGCTGACTTCAAATTTGAAATAAATTCCCTTGTTCTCCAGGTGGGCGCCTGCAACTTAACTTAAAATGAATTCCCTTGTTCTCCCGGTGGGCGCCTGATGCTTTAACTTGAAATAAATTCCCTTGTTTTCCAAGTGGGCGCCTGATGCTTCAATTTGAAATGAATTCCCTTGTTTTCTAGGTGGGCGCCTGATGCTTCAACTTGCAGATGAATTCCCCTTGTTTTCCAGGTGGGCGCCTAATGCAAAAACTTGAAATGTATTCCCTTACTTTCTAGGTGGGCACCTGATGTAAAAGCTTTCCAGGTGGGCGCCTGATGCAAAAGCATGAAATGTATTCCTTTGTTATCCATGTGGGAGCCTGATGCAAAAACTTGAAATGTATTCCCTTGTTATCCAGGTGGGCGCCTGATGCCAAAACTCGAAATGTATTCCCTTATTTTCTAGGTGGGCGCTTGATGCAAAAACTTGAAAAGTATTCCCTTGTTATCTAGGTGGGCGCTTGATGCAAAACTTGAAAATGAATTCCCTTGTTATCCAAGTGGGCGCCTGATGCAGAAACTTGAAATGTATTCCCTTGTAATCCAGGTGGGTGATCACAGCCTACTCCGCACCACTAAAAAGTAGTGAAAGAGGGTCGCAATAGCTTTTACCTGATTTTGGGCCGGGATCGATTTCCACAGAGAGCTATAAAGGGAGTTGAGTATCTATTTAGGTTGGGATTGCGTAGCGTTCCAAATTGCACTTCTCATAATTTTTGGGGTTTTCTTTTATAATTCTACTTTTAACAAACTACAAATTTTAAATTAAGTTAAGAGTTAAATGCTACGGGTTGTTCAAATATTCTAAAAGCACTAGGGTAGTGGCATCCACCTAGGTAGTAAATTCACGGGTACTTGAAACTAAGGCTATATTTACATGATTGGGGAGTATGATATAACCGTTGCACTACTTTACCCACTCTACACCTCTCGGTGGTTCAAGTGATTTTGCCCAATTGACTTTCTCAAGACCAATGGGTATGCAAATTTACTCAAGCAACTTAGGGTTCAAGTCGGGTATTACTCTCTCGAGGTTTAACCCTTTTATTGGGGCTATCAATCTCTTGAGTACGCCCCAATATCTTGTTGGATCAATTTCGGAGACTTAGGCTCTCTTTCTCAAGAAGAGCCCTAGTCAACTAAACGCAAACTAGTGTTTGCAACCACTAATTCAGCAATTTAACCATAAAATTGACCTAAATATCAAACACCCATAGTCAATTTAGCCCTAAAATGCAAGACCCATCAATTGTCCGCACTAGGGTTGAGCCACAACCCTAGCTAATGGGTCTAGCTACTCATACTTGAAGAGAAAAACAGAGAAATAGATGAAGATAAACAAATATTAGTTGATTGCTAAGTTAAATACAAAGACTCAATGATGAAAACTAAGTAAAAATGCCCAAAATGGTAAGAAGAGTCGTCTCACGAGCGCAACTACTGTATTACAATATCTGATACCCTAAAAAGGGAAAAATGATCTATTTATACTAAGCTAAAAAATCTGGACAAAAATGCCCCTGCGGGGTTAGTGCGGACCGTACAAAATGGTGTGTGGCCGCACTAGGCTCTTGAACTTGAAAACTTGACTCTCTGAACTCAGGCTTCGCGGACCGCACAGAATGGACTGCGGCCGCGGAGGCTTCTAGTGCGGTCCGCACAAACTGGACCGCGGACCGCACAGGCTTGAAAGCTCCAACTCACCCTCTCTGAACCGTGGCTCTGCGGACCGCACAGAATGGTAGTGCGGCCGCATTGCCTTCAGTGCGAACTGCACAAAACCTTCTGCGGCCGCACTGCCTTAATGCTTGAAATACCAGCTCTCTGAATCTTCCTAGTGCGGACCGCACAAAGTGTAGTGCGGCTGCACTAGGCCTGTTTTTCCTAAGTTTGTCTTCTTTGGTACTTGTGCAAGTTTCACTCCTTTTGAGCTGATCTTTGACATCTTGTCACTTTGTTGATCAAAGCTGCAATCAAGCACAACTTATGAGCCTTTTTGGGACTATTTTGTATGAATTTATAATCAAAGCGTAAGCAAGAAGGAGTATAAAATGCGTCAAAATCCCTAGTTATCAACTCCCCCAAACTTAAGCTTTTGCTTGTCCTCAAGCAAACAAAATAAAACCCACCCCTTAAGGGAAAATCCAAGAAATTTTTAGCTGTCCTAAAGCAACCTCAACTAGTATCAATTGGGACTAACAATTTCCCTCAACACACATGAGTCATTAACAACATTAAACCTTTGAAACATCATGGATTAAGTGCGACACAAGGGCATCAAGAGTTGACTCAACACATCAAAGAACTCTTTCAATTACTTTGGTCATTGTGGAACCCAAACTCACACATCCTCAACTCTGCCTAAGCAAACCTCACCTTTAGAATATTGGCACGCAAAATGAGGCTAATAGAAATTCACTCATCTCTCTCAAGAAAAAGTCACAAGTCTGGCTCTAGGTATCATATGCTTGCCCCTTATGTGAGTATCCACTAATGTAAGCTTCATTCAACTCAAGATCATATAGGCTTTTGTGGAGACATTATGAAGGCTTTTGGTTCAGGGTAGGACATGTTTTGGTCTAAGTAGGTTCCATCTTCCCTTAAGCACTTCTTTTGATTCATTTGGCACAATTCACTTGACTCTTTGAGTCATTTCACTTCTTTCTAAGGGGTTAGAGAGACACACTGTCACTCTTTCTTATGCATTTCAAACCTTTCTCCATTTTCAACTTTCCACACCTTTCATTCTTTGCTTTTTCTTGAATCCCTTTTTATTCTTTTTCACTTTGAACATTCTTTTTGTCTTTTTGCTTTTCTTTCTTTTTCATTGCCTTTCTTTTTCTTCATTTTTATGCCCTTTTACCACTTTGTTGCAATCCTCATTTCTCCCTCCCAAACTTATACTTTTGCCATGTGCTAAAGGAAAGATCGGGTACCAAGAAAGGGTATCTTTTAAAACGGGTATAGGCTTGTATCATGGTTCTTGAAAGAAAGAGGTCTAAGGCTCAAAAGGGTTGACTAGGGATCATATCATTGGTAGGCTATGAAATTGTTCAAACTATCATTTGGATCAAGGAGAGCCTATAATCATGTCTCAAGTCAAAATTCACTTATGATTTTGCCTCAACAAACATTCAGGGCAAGTTCTAGACCAATGGCTCGGGACTTGGACTTGCAATGCAATTAATCACCACACAAGCTAAGGGATTGCTAAAGACATAGAGTTGGGGGCCCACAACGATCTTAGATATGATTTGAGCACACAATGGTCCCGAAAAACCACTTGATGATTATTGGTCAACATAAGAGTCTCAAGGTCACAACTTTCACCATCCTAAACACAACAGTTTGTTTTTGACCATGAGATCAAAGACAAATGTGCTAGGCCCAAGTGAAGCTTTGCTTGAGGTACCCTTAACTACCAATCTACTAAAAACGAAAAGGAAAAAAAAATGGACTCAAACCCTTAAGAAGGTTGTCACGCCATCCATCATTGGGAAGAGCCACCCGGTTTACACAACACTCCATCTTTGGAAAGAACCGTGGCATTAAGAAAACCAAAGGCTTATTGCAAACTTTGAAAACAAGAAGCTACGAATCACAAATAAGAAGCTAAGAATGAAAAATTTGCGGAAAATAGAATGAATATATACAAGAGGGGATTTGTCGAATATACAATAGATGGGGATGAATATGTACCATGTAGCATAACTTTATATACAGACCCAAAGTAAAATAAAAGTACGATAAATGTAACAAAATATCAAAATTATATACAGACCAAAGATAAAAAAGATAAAGAAAGCATAAAAATGTATCAAATATATATACAATCATCCAAATGAATAATAGGGCCTACCCCATCAAATGAAAGCTGGCATTGTCCCCAATTCCAACTAGTCTAAATAAATTATCAAAAAGGTAAGAGGAAAAAGGATATCGAAGACTCCCTATGGCCCGTCTGTCTGCATAGGCTCATATATGGTCCCTGGGTCCTCTGTGTGCTCGGAAACCTCAGACTGGTCCCTGTGGCCTGCTGCGCTGCTACTGGGACCTAGGCCTGGACCTGGACAGGCTCTGTAGGTAGTGTACCCTGTGGCTGACTGGAAGAGGTCTCCTGTGGGTCAGCCAGTTAGATGACTGCATCATCAGCTCGAAGGATCATCCTCTTCCTCTTGGGAGGCCTTTGTGGCTGCTCCGGCTCTGGATAAACTGCTGGTACTGGGTCTTGGAGTAATAAATCTAAAGGCAGGTGATCCGCCTTTAGTCTGTCTACATCAGCTCTCAACACCTGCACGGACTCTTTGGAGTCCCGTGTCTTCCTCAGCTTCTTGTGCTCCCGAGCAAGCTCCTTGAGAGCCTTGCTATGTGAATCAACTGCCTTTGAGAGCATAACTTGAGTATCAAGGATCTTCTTCTGGTTGTCAAGTATCTCTTTAAGCGTATCCTCTATCGACTGTGGCACCTATGGAGCTGGGGGAACCGACTGAGCCTCAACCACTATAGCGAGTGTGGACAACTTGGATGAGGCAGTCTGCATGTAGTTGTTTATGCTAAGAAGTGCCTAGCTCAGCCGGTGAGCAGTAATAGGATGGGCCCGGGAAGATGGGATCTCCGGGCCTGCTGATGTGGATGGACCGGCAGGAGTGGCTGTGGATGTGGAAGGAGGCTCAATAGGGGTCACTACCACAATTGGCTCTTCATACTGTACCAGGAAAATGGGGCTCTCGCCTTGATGTTGATGTCATAAGGCCTCTTGTCCACTTGCAGGTCCCGTAAGTATATCATGAGGAAGCTGGAAAAAGGATTGTGCCGGTCATGCTCTGCTCCCACAATAGTGATAATTCGGGACATCACATTCCCCACATTTATGGGGTACCCCGCCATAATAGAAGCAACCAACACAGCCCAGTGGAGAGGAAGGGTGTTGTCATGAGTGGTAGGGTCCAGCCGGCTGCAAACAAAAGTCTCCCATCCCCTTGCTTCAAAGTTCAAGCTCCTTCTCAGTATTTTGACTCTAGCAGTCAACCAGTCGGGAACGGTACCTGGGATTGCCAGGAACTGTACTAGCCATGGACGGACCTCCTCGCCCATCTCCATCTTTGCCATGTACAATGTCTCGTCCTCCTCATTGAAGCCCAGGTATTCATTTATCGACTTCCCATCAAACAACACTTTTAAATTCTGAACCTTGGTCATGTTGGAGCCCTTTTTTATGTGGGCTACATTGCAATAAAATTCCTTGACCAAGTGTTCGTTGGCGTCCACATAGTCATCCATAAAGTTCTCCCAGCCCACTCTAGTCCTAAACTGTCTCTGCACGTTGGGGTTGCGAGGTAGTAGGTCTCTATCTATGAAGCTCCTCTCCGGAATCAATTTTCTCACCGGCCACCACTCTCGAAACTTATGGCACGCCACCTCACTCACAAATCTATCTTCCCAAGCTTCGGGCTTCCAAGTTCTAGCAACGCCTCCCACCTGAGGCTCACCTCCTTTAGCTACATCCTCACCTCCTTCTGCACCCTTCCTGGATAATGAAGTTGTGGGAGACGTGGAGTATTCCCCACTACCTACTATTGAGCCCTTAGACGACTCAGAAGAAATGTTCACTGATGCTTGGGCAACGGGGGAAGTGGGAGGAGTGTCTCTTAATCTATGTCTCTCCGGCCAGTCAGAGATATATTCAGGCACAGAATCTGAAGATATTTCCCGGGAGGGCTCGTACTCACTCCCCGACTGATCACATGCTCTGTCAGTAGCTTTTATTGCCTTCCGCATATTCTTGATGCTTTGCCTAACTTGGGGGATGAGTCTTATCATTTTCTGTTTCCCTCCCCGGGACGATTTACCTCTACCCGGTTGTTTTGAACCTTTCCCTCGTTGCTTAACCATTGTCTGCAATCATAATCATATGACATTTTTAGTATCAGTTGCAGCATTAGAGTGAAAACTTAGTGTTGCAGAACATGGGAATATAGTTGCAGAAGTCCTCAGAAGTACCTAGTGCGGACCACACAAAATGGAGTGCGACCGCACAAGAGCCAGTGCGGTCCGCACAAAATGGTAGTGCGGTCTGCACAGGGATGAGGTTCATACTACCTATCCTTTGTATCTAACCAGAGCGGACCATACAAAATGGTAGTGCAGCCGCACTGCCCAAGGTTCAGCTTTCCAGAAGTTCATTAGTGCGGTCTGGACAAAATGATACTGTGGACCGCACTAGGGCACCGCAGACCGCACAAAAATGACCGCGGTCCGCACTGAGTGCTCAGTTTTGGCACTGAGTTAGGGTTCATGGGATTTTTGCTTTTAAGTACAAATTTTCACCTAATGAGTGCCCCTAAGTCATTTCCCAGTCCATTAAACTAACAAAGTCCTCATGAATTCAAAATTTAACTACTTTAGCCTAGGCAATTGAAATAAATACGGGAGGAAAAAGAACAGAAGCTAAGAAAAACAAAAATTAAACGAAATTACAAAATTAAACAAGGAAAAGGAAGATTTTGTTACCAGATTATGAGATGAAGTGAAACTAATCAACGCCAAGCAAGTAATTACGACCAAATGCACGGGATAAATAGTATTAGTATGCTCTGAGAGTTAAAATTTCAAAAAGGGTAACAGGAGACCCTCAAGGTCTATTTATAGAAAAACCCCTGGGGCCCAGTCTCACCGACCAGTGTGGACCGTACAAAATGGACCGCGGTCCGCACTGAACTGTTTTGTTCAAGTTTGAGAAGGCAACACTCTACGGTCCGCACAAAATGGACTGTGACCACAGAG
Source organism: Nicotiana sylvestris (assembly GCF_000393655.2). NCBI lineage: Eukaryota > Viridiplantae > Streptophyta > Magnoliopsida > Solanales > Solanaceae > Nicotiana > Nicotiana sylvestris. The sequence continues at coordinate 87,853,055 of NC_091068.1, read as the reverse complement.
GTCCACCGAAGATCGCACAAAATGTAGTGCGGCTGCGATGGCAAACTTCAGAGACGCTTCATTTTACCCACACTAGTGCGGTCCCCACAAAATGTATTGCAGCCGCATTGGCAACTTCAGATACCTGTGCATTTTTTCCACTATGTCTTGCACTGCATCAACACAACCCTATAATATCTCATAACCAGTTAGCCCAAAAATCAATCCTATACTTCAAAGAAAATCAAAGAAAGCAAGAAGAAAAACACATGGGTTTCCTCCCAAGAAGTGCCTGATTTAACGTCACGACACGATGTAGGTTACCATCACATTATTTGAAATGAAGAAGTGCCACCACGTGGCTGTCATCAATTTTCCCAAGATAATTCTTGACCCGGTGCCCGTTAACTCTGAAGACTTCACCATTTTTATTTTTCAAATCAAGAGCAGCAAAAGGGGTCACAAACACAACTTCAAACGGCCCACTCCATTTTGATTTAAGCTTTCCTGGAAACAGACGTAACCGAGAGTTGAACAAGAGAACAAAATCACCTAATTTGAACTTCTTTCCACGAGCATATTTATCATGAAGGTACTTCATCTTGTCCTTATACAAGGACAAACTGGAGTAGGCATGGAATTTAAATTCATCAAGTTCATTGAGCTGCTCTAAACGAAGATTGGCTGCAACATCCCATTCAAAATTCAACTTCGTCAAAGCCCACATGGCCTTGTGTTCTAACTCAACCGGAAGACGGCAAGCTTTCCCAAACACCAACCGATACAGCGACATACCAATCAGGGTTTCATAAGTCGTCCGATAAGCCCATAGAGCGTCATCCAACTTCTTCGACCAATCGGTCCTATTAGCATTGACCGTCTTTGACAATATACTTTTGATTTCCCTATTGGAGACTTCCACTTGACCACTTGCTTGAGGATGATATGGGGTATAAACTTTGTGATTGACACCGTACTTAGAAAGCAATATGTTGAAAGCTCTACTGCAAAAGTGAGACCCCCTATCACTGATAATCGCACAAGGAGTGCCAAACCTTGTGAAAATGCTCTTCTTAAGAAATGCAACAACACTCCGGGCTTCATTGTTAGGCAGAGCCACGGCTTCAACCCATTTTGATACATAGTCAACCACCACAAGAATGTAAGTATTCCCACAAGAGCTAACAAATGGACCTATAAAATCGATGCCCCAAACATCAACGATATCCACTTCAACAATGGTATTGAGAGGCATCTCATCCCTTTTAGAAATTCCACCTGCTCTTTGGCATTCATTACACCTCTTCACAAAATCACCCACATCTTTGAACAAGGTTGGCCAATAGAATCCACAACTAAGAACTTTCGAGGTGGTCCTCACCCCACCGTGATGGCCACCATAGGGTGAAGAATGGCAAGCCTCTAAGATACTCAATTGTTCTTCCTCCGGGACACATCTACGAATCACACCATCCATGCAAATCTTGAACAAGTATGGCTCATCCCAATAGAAATCCAAACTATCCCACTTGAGCTTCTTCCTTTGGTTAGAAGAGAGATCACACCGGATTACTTCAGTCACAAGGTAATTGGCAACATCGGCAAACCATGTCATATCATTCATTGACACCGCAAAGATTTGTTCGTCGGGAAATGAATCATTGATCTCAAGGCCATAACAAGGCCTCCCCTCCTCCTCCAAATGGGACAAGTGGGCCGCCACTTGGTTCTCACTACCTTTCCGGTCCACAATTTCTAGATCAAACTCTTGAAGTAGTAACACCCATCGAATCAATCTTGCCTTGGAGTCTTTCTTTGTCATCAAGTACCTAAGAGCGGCATGATCGGTGTGCACTATGACCTTGGCCCCCATAAGATACGATCGGGACTTTTCCATTGCAAACACTATGGCCAACAATTCTTTTTTGGTAACCGTGTAGTTCTTTTGAGGCTCATTCATGGTCTTTCTTGCGTAGTACATTGGATGAAACATCTTGTTAACCTTTTGACCCAAAACAGGCCCAACCGCAACGTCACTTGCATCACACATGATCTCGAAAGGAAAGATCCAATTTGGTGGGGTAATGATTGGGGTAGTGGTCAACTTAAGCTTGAGAAGCTCAAATGCTTGCATACTTCCCTCATCGAACACAAACTTTGCATCCTTTTCTAGTAACTTGCACAAGGGGTTTACCACCTTTGAAAAATCTTTTATAAACCTCCGGTAGAACCCTGCGTGCCCAAGAAAACTCCTTACCCCCTTGACGGAAATGGGGGGAGGAAGCCTTGAAATCACCTCTATCTTGGCTTTATCAACTTCAATCCCACGCTTTGAAATCTTGTGGCCTAACACTATGCCTTCCTCCACCATGAAGTGGCATTTTTCCCAATTAAGTACGAGATTTGTGTCTTCACATCGGGCCAAAACTCTATCCAAATTTCCCAAACACTCTACAAATGAATCTCCAAGCACACTGAAATCGTCCATGAAGACCTCCAAAATATCTTCCACCATGTCAGTGAAAATAGCCATCATGCATCGTTGGAATGTCGCTGGGGCATTACACAACCCGAACAGCATCCGAGAGAAAGCGAAGGTTCCATATGGACAGGTAAAGGTGGTCTTCTCCTGGTCCTTTAGAGCGATTAAGATTTGATTATACCCCGAGTATCCATCCAAAAAGCAATAAAAGGCACGCCCCGCAAGGAGATCAAGCATTTGGTCAAGGAATGGCAATGGGAAGTGATCCTTGCGGGTCACCTTGTTCAGCTTCTGGTAGTCCATGCATACCCTCCATCCGGTAACTGCCCGAGTAGGAATAAGTTCATTGTTGTCATTTGTCACCATAGTCATACCACCCGTTTTTGGTACACATTGCACCGGAGAAGTCCACGAGCTATCGGAATAGGGTACACAACCCCGGCATCCAACCACTTGATCACTTCTTTTTTCACCACCTCTTGCATTGCCTCGTTCAATCTTCTTTTATTCTCCAAGGAAGGTTTTGCATCATCCTCCAAGCTAATTTTGTGCATACAGAATGCGAGGCTTATTCCCCGAATGTCAGCCAAAGTCTATCCAATTGCCTTTTTTGCCTTTGAAGCACCGCCAAAGTGGCCTCAACCTGCATGTTAGTTAGGCAAGAAGAAAGAATAACTAGTAAAGTAGAATTTGAGCCCAAGTACTCATACCTGAGGTGTGGAGGCAGTGGTTTCAACTCCAACACCGGTGGCTCCTGAATTTATGGTTTTGTTGGTGGAGTTTTCCGGTTTTCAAGATCCAAAGACAATTTTCTAGGCTCATAGGAATAAGAGCCCATCCCATGTAAGGCATTCACGCACTCCACTCTGCTTGCATCATCATTGACATCAAGATTTAATAGCACGGCCTTAAGGGGGTCCTCCATGTTGATCATAGCACTGGTGTCATCCACAATCACAGCTGTGAAAAGGTGTACAAATGAGCACACCTCGGTGCTATTATGTTGCTTCATAGATTTGCAAACATGAAAGACGACATTTTCATCTCCCACTCGGAAAGTGAGCTCACCCGCATCAACATCAACCAATGCCTTTCCCGTCATAAGGAAAGGCCTCCCTAGAATGATAGGGACCTCATAGTCCACTTCACAGTCCAAAATCACAAAGTCGGCTGACAATATGAATTTGTCCACCGGACAAGTACGTCATCAATAATGCCCAAAGGTCGCATCAATGATCGATCCACCATTTGTAACCTCATGGAAGTCAGTCTAGGTTGCCCAATACCCAAAGTTTTGAAAATTGAGTAAGGCATCAAATTGATACTAGCTCCCAAATCACATAGAGCCTTGGCAAAATCCGCACTCCCAATAGTGCAAGGAATGGTGAAAGCACCGGGATCTTCATGTTTCTGGGCCATTGAATGCACTATAGCACTAACTTGGTGAGTCATCTTTATAGTTTCACAATCCATAGAACGCTTCTTTGTAACCAAGTCTTTCATGTATTTTGCATAGCCCGACATTTGTTCAAGTGCCTCCACCAAAGGCACATTAATAGATAAGCTCTTCATCATATCAATGAACTTTTTAAGCTGATTATCATTCTTCTGCTTCGCGAGCCTTTGAGGATAAGGTGGAGGTGGCCTTGACAAAGGAGCCTTGGCTTTTGGCATAACCGGCTCCGACATGTCAATTATGTGTTCCCTAGACAGGTTCACATCATTTTGAGTTTCCACCTCGACTTCTTGAATATCAGTCCTCACTTCATTGTTCACATTTTCATCAACCACATCTTCAACTACCAAAGGGACTTCGTCATCTTGCAACTCAACATCATCATCCACGACTTGCTTTTGCTTAGAGGCATTCACATCACCGCCTCTCCCACTTCTTGTTGTAACCGCCATAACATAATTGTTCCCACCCTTTGGGTTCACTACCGCATCACTTGGTAGAGCACCCTTCGGGTGAGTATTCAATGATTGAGAGATTTGGCCTAATTGCACCTCCAAGTTTCAGATAGAGGTGTTGTGAGAAGCTAATTGTGCATTAGAATCCGCATTCTTCTTCATCATCTGCTCGAACATCATTTCAATTCTACCCATATCATTACCCGAAGAACTAGGACCTTGAGATGGAAATGGTGGCGGATTGTTCGGTTGTTGGTACATTGGGGCCTTTGAAAGCCTTGCCCCATTGTTTCATCCTCCTTGATTATTATTGCCACCCCTATTGTTATTACCATTCCAATTCCCTTGGTTGCCTTGATTGTTGTTTTGATTGCCCCAGTTGTTGTTTTGGTTGTTGTTCCCCCAATTACTACTATTTTGTTGTTGATTGCCCCAATTGCCTTGAGGTCGCCACTGTTGTTGGTTGGAAGAGTTTCTCCGTTGTCCTTGATAGTTGTTGACATATTGAACCTCTTCACTTTGGTTATCATAACCATCATTTAGAAACCCATCACATGCATTATCATATTGCTCAGAATTCCCTTGGTTTTGTTGCCTTCTTTGCCTTCTCTTGTTGACAAGCATATTAACACCCTCTATGGCATTCACTTGGCGTGGATTTTGGACTTGTTGCAACTGTGCCCTAGCCAATTAATTCATAGTACTTGCCCATGGTCATGTAATTCCTTGTGCAAATGAATAACCATAGGGTCACCTTAAGGCACATTGGCTCTACTTTGCCATGCAGAAGAAGTGTTAGCCATCTCATCAAGTACATCACATGCCTCATCATATGAAAGCTTCATAAAGTTGCCCCCGGCAAGTAGGTTCACTATGAATTAATTTATTGTATTGATGCCCCGGTAGAAAATTTGTTGGATCATAGTGTCGGTCTTATCATTGTTGGGGCATTCCTTCACCTTCGTTCTATACCGCTCCCAAATCTCATGCAAAGGTTCCGTGGGCTCTTGCTTGAAAGCCAATATCTCATCTCGAAGTGCTGCCATATGCCCGGGTGAAAAGAATTTAGCAATGAATTTATCTGCCAACTCATCCAAAGTTGTGATGGAATGGTTGGGAAGTCTCTCGAGCCAATCTAATGCCTTCCCCGAAGTGAGAATGGAAAGAGTCTCAACCTAAGAGCATCCTCGGACACATTCGTCTATTTGCTCCCCCAGCATGTATCCACGAACCCCTTGAGATGTTTGTAGGCATTTTGATCCACAGCGCCCGTGAAGTACGCACGCTGCTCATGTAAGGTCAACATCATATTGGTTATCTGAAAGTTTCCCACCCGGTTTCTGGGTAGGACAATAACACTTGCATAACCCTGGTTCGGAAGTACTCTGGGAGCCACTCTTGGAAGTAGCGAAGGAGGGTCTGGAATATTGTCATTTGGATTAGCATTGGCATTACGGCCTCTACGTTGTCCTTGAGGTACAAGAGGTACCTCATCTTGTTCAACATCATCTACCTCCTCCCCCACAATCACATTTCCAAGGGGGTCATTCGCGTTGTTCAATGCCATTTTAGTACCTGAGTAGTGACACAAACAAGTAAGTAACAAAGAATAAAAGAAGAACAATACACAAAACTAACTAAATAAATAGCCAAAACCGATAGCTCCCCAGCAACGACGCCAAAAAGTGATCGCAGTCTACTCCGCACCACTAAAAAGTAGCGAGAGAGGGTCGCAATAGCTTTTACCCGATTTTGGGTCGGGATCGATTTCCACAGAGAGCTAGAAAGGGAGTTGAGTATCTATTTAGGTTGGGATTGCGTAGCGTTCCAAATTGCACTTCTCATAATTTTTGGGGTTTTCTTTTATAATTCTACTTTTAACAAACTACAAATTGTAAATTAAGCTAAGAGTTAAATGCTACGGGTTGTTCAAATATTCTAAAAGCACTAGGGTAGTGGCATCCACCTAGGTGGTCAATTCACAGGTACTTGAAACTAAGGCTCTATTTACATGATTGGGGAGTATGATGTAACCATTGCACTACTTTACCCACTCTACACCTCTCGGTGGTTCAAGTGATTTTGCCCAATTGACTTTCTCAAGACCAATGGGTATGCAAATTTGCTCAAGCAACTTAGGGTTCAAGTCAGGTATTACTCTCTCGAGGTTTAACCCTTTTATTGGGGCTATCAATCTCTTGAGTACGGCCAAATATCTTGTTGGATCAATTTCGGAGACTTGGGCTCTCTTTCTCATGAAGAGCCCTAGTCAACTAAACACAAACTAGTTTTTGCAACCACTAATTTAGCAATTTAACCATAAAATTGACCCAAATATCAAACAGCCATAGTCAATTTAGCCCTAAAATGCAAGACCCATCAATTGTCCACACTAGGGTTGAGCCACAACCCTAGCTAATGGGTCTAGCTACTCATACTTGAAGAGAAAAACAGAGAAATAGATGAAGATAAACAAATATTAGTTGATTGCTAAGTTAAATACAAAGACTCAATGATGAAAACTAAGTAAAAATGCCCAAAATGGCTAAGAAGAGTCATCTCATGAGTGCAGCTATTGTATTACAATATCTGATACCCTAAAAATGGAAAAAGGATCTATTTATACTAAGCTGGAAAATCTGGACAAAAATGCCCATGCGGGGTTAGTGCGGATCGCACAAAATGGTGTGGGGCCACACTAGTCTCTTGAATTTGAAAACTTGACTGTCTGAACTCAGGCTCCGCGGACCGCACAGAATGGACTGTGGCCGCGGAGGCTTCTAGTGTGGTCTGCACAAACTGGACCGCGGACCGCACAGGCTTGAAAGCTCCAACTCACCCTCTCTGAACCGTAGCTCTGCGGACCGCACAGAATGGTAGTGCGGCCGCATTGCCTTTAGTGCGAACTACACAAAACCTTCTGCGGCCGCAATGCCTTAATGCCTGAAATACCAGCTCTCTGAATCTCCCTAGTGCGGACCACACAAAGTGTAGTGCGGCCGCACTAGGCCTGTTTTTTCTGAGTTTGTCTTGTCTTTGGTACTTGTGCAAGTTTCACTCCTTTTGAGCTGATCTTTGACATCTTGTCACTTTATTGATCAAAGCTGCAATCAAGCACAACTTATGAGCCTTTTTGGGACTATTTTGTATGAATTTATAATCAAAGCGTAAGCTAGAAGGAGTATAAAATGAGTTAAAATCCCTAGTTATCAGTGGGCGCCTGATGCTAAAACTTGAAATGTATTCCCTTGTTATCCAGGTGGGCGTCTGATGCTAAAACTTGAAAATGAATTCCCTTGTTATACAGGTGGGCGCCTGATGCAAAACTCGAAATGTTTTCCCTTGTTATCCAGGTGGACGACTGATGCAAAACTCGAAATGTATTCCCTTGTTATCTATGTGGGCGCCTGATGCTGAAACTTAAAATGTATTCCCTTATTATCCAGGTGGGTGCTTGACATTACAACAAAACAGATAAAACAAAAGAAACATTTCTGCCCCAATTTGGTACCGGGAACATCTGTGAGTGTTAATCGAATCATGTTATCCAAAATAACCCAAAGAATTTAAAAGCTAAATCCCATTATCCGAGAAGGCCCTGAAAACTTGAAACTAAATCCCATTATCCAGGCGGGTCCTGAAAACCCGAAATTAAATCCCATCATCCAGGAGGGCCCTGACAACTTAAAACTACATCCCATTATCCAAGAGGGTCCTGACAACATAAAACTACATCCCATTATTTAGGAGGGTCCTGAAAACTTAAAACTAGATCCCATTATCCAGGAGGGTCCTGAAAACCTGAAACTAAATCCCATTATCTAGGATAGTCCTGAAAACTTAAAACTACATCCCATTATCCAGGAGGGTCCTGAAAACTTGAAACTAAATCCCATTATCCAGGAGGGCCCTAAAAACATAAAACAAAATCCCATTATCCAGGAGTTTCCTGAAAACTTAAACTTAATCTCATTATCTAGGAGGGCCCTGAAAACTTGAAACTAAATTCCATTATCTAGGCGGGTCCTGAAAACTTGAACTTAAATCCCATTCTCCAGGAGAGTCCTAAGAATTAAATCTCATCTTAAGAATGAAAACCTGAAAGCTGAATTCTATTTCCTAAAGGTAAAACTTAAACTAAATCTCATTATCTATGAAGGTCTTAAAACTAAATCCCATTATCTAGGAGGGTCCTGACGGACTCGAAACTAAATCCCATTATCCAGCAGGGTCCTGAAAAACTTGAAACTACATCCCATTATCCAGGTGGGTCCTGAAAATTTTAAATTAAATCCCATTATCCAGCAGGGTCTTGAAAACTTGAAATTAAATCCCATTATCCAGGAGGGTCCTAAAAACTTGAAACTAAATCCCATTATCCAGGAGGGTCCTGAAAACTTGAAACTAAATCCCATTATCCAGGAGGGTCCTGATCGACTTACCTGAGCCATGCTCTCTTCCTGAAGGATCTCTGTAGAACGAACAAAATTCCTTGCCCCTGAACCATGCTTTCCTCATGGATGTTTCCTGCAGATCGAACAAATTTTCTTTCCCCTTCTCAAACCGCCTTTGTGCTGACAAAATTTGAGCATGATACTTGAAAAGTTAAAGCTTCCAAGCTTTGATTTGGACATAGTCTTCGTCCCTGTTTCAAATAAAGAAAACTTGTAAGTTTAAACATGGTGGTTGTTTTGTGGCCTTGACTTTGAGGGCGATTGCTCCTTCACTTCCCATGATAACTTTGATTTCAACTCGAAAGACCTGCTTGTTTATTGACTAACCACTTTCTCTGTCACCCTTATCACAGAAAATACCTCAGATCCGTTCAAACCCAATACCCTTTATCTGTTGCATTGTGCTCATGAATTGACATATACCGAACCTTTGTATTTCATATGAATCCCAAAGCACGTTGATTGTTACCAGCTCAGTGTGCATACTCTTCTTTTCTGATGTATTCCACTTTGATGTGCTAGTCAGATTCCATTTTGTGCAATTGGAAAGTTGGTGGCAAATTTTGAAGTCATTTATCACTTGTTCTGACCAAACAGACTCAGGAAGAGGAAGTAAACAAGACAAAAGGAACAGAGTAAAGGACAATGGAAAGAGATGATTTCTAACAAGAAAACTACAAAGTAGAAACTTATCATATGTGGATACCAACTCTAATGACCATGACATGCACCTTTGGGTTAAGCGGCCTAATCTGTCAAACAAGTTTAATGTTCAAATCTTGTTGTACCTCTGAGTCGTGAAACTGGGCTTCAATGCTCCGATTATCCTATCTGATTCATGGTCCTTATTCGACTTGTAGTGTCCGAAGGGTTTTCACCATCAAGCCTCTCTCATTTTGCTCTTCCTCTCAACTTATCATCGCCTTATGGTGCCTGTGAAGGTTTTCACCGATAAGACTCTCTCATTTATCTTTTTTCTTTTTTTCTGATTTTGCAGATGACAAGGCATTAACCACGATAGAAATATCATATGCTCCTGGCATGTCTGACTCGACACTCTCAAAGATTATCTAGGAGGTCTTTTTTGGACTGTAATATAGCTTTTGGACAAGGTTAGAAAGAAAGGATATCATAAAGGCTCAAATTAACTAAGAGAACAGGGTTAATTTATTTACAACTTTTGGAATCCATTCTAAAAACTTTGCCCCAATTTCTAAAATCATGGAATTCGATTCTCTTCTTTCATTTTTCTTTTTTTTTTAAAAATGGAATTTCTAAGAAAGACTGCCCCACTCTCGACTTCGTGGGATTATGAAATATTTTATTTGGTATGACCGAACCGTAAGGCTGCGTACATATCTTGTGGTGATAAGAATCAGGTCGAACGTAGTTCACATGACGCTTTCTTTTCGTTGCTATTCTTCTTCTTTATTTCTTTTTTCCTTTTTTTTCTTTTTCTTTTTCTTTTTCTTCTTTTTCTATTTTGTCTTTTTCTTTTTTTTTCCTTTTTGAATTTTTTTTAGAATGAACTTTCTAAAACAAACCTATGGGAACATGAATTCTTTTTTCCGTATGACTCTAACTTGATTCCGAAAGAGGGGAGGTCAAGAAAATTAGCACAGGCTCAAAAGGGGTACTAAATGGTGTAAAGTGTTTGGGTAGCTGAAAGAGGGCCTCTCAATCTCTGAAAATGTCAAGTACAACACATGCAACTTGAGAATGAAAAAGGAAGATTATGCACAACATTTCTTTTTCAGCTTCGGCATTGATATCACTGATATGTCTTCCACCTTTTTTTTAGTGCCTTGTCAATACAGAACCCTCGTTGGGTGATTCCCTCTTCACAATGGATATCCTCCGTCAATTCGGAGAAAACTTTCTTGACTTTATCTTGTAACTTGAGATGCACTTGAACTCAAGTTGCTTGCTTCAAATTGTCCAGGATGCACTATCCTTTAATGAATTCTTTTCATCCTATTAACTTACCAAATTATCTGCCCCAGTTTCACACAGTTCGAGCTTTAAATGATCTCAAAATGTCCAAATCTGTACTTATTTCCCTCAAATATCCCAATAATCTTCAAAATTGTTTCATTGCATCATGACTAACTTTTAAGACTAGGCCTAGAATTATGCGTGCACGTCATGTTACTAGAGTCGGTAGGAAAGGAACTATAAAAAGGAAAAAAATGAACTTGTAATGACCCGACCGGTTGTTTTGAGCTTTTGCACTTTGTTCCCCAATTCTCGGGCATGACTAGCCCCGTATGATGTATTTTGACTTATAAACGGTTTAGGTTTTTAGGGTAATCGAAATGGAATTGGAAGGACATTCTTCATGTGAAGCTTAAAATTTGAAAGGTTTGACCATGTTTTGACTTGTTAGTATATGATCTCAAATTTGAATTTTTATGATTTGGTTAGATCCTTTAGGTGATTGGGGACTTAGGAGCATGATCAGAATGTGTTTTGGAGGTCCGGAGTAGAGTTAGGCCTAAATTGGCGAAATTGCAATTTTGGCGATTTCTGGTTGATAGGTGAGATTTTGATATTGGGGTCGGAATGGAATTTTGGCTGCTGGAGTAGGTCCATTGTGTTATTTTTGACATGTGTGCAAAATATCAGGGTCATTCGGACGAGGTTTGATAGGAGTTTTGATCGAAAGCGGAATTTGGAGGTTTTTGGAATTCATAGGCTTGAGTCCGATGTAATTTTGGTGTTTTGATGTTGTTTTGAGCGTTCCGAAGGTTGGAAAAAGTTTGAATGATATTATGGGATATGTTGGCATGATTGGTTGAGGTCCTGAGGGCCTCGGGTGAGTTTCATGTGGTTGAACGGATGGATGTCTCGAGTTTGCGAAGGGATAGGATGTGAGGCAGTGGAATTGGCCTTCGCGTTCGCGAAGGGCTGAGGTCAGTGGTCATCGCGTTTGCAAGGGTTTTGCCGCGTTCCGGTAGAGGAAGTGGAATAGCTGGGACTCCAAGGCATTTGTACTACCCGTTCGCATAGTAGAGGTCGCGTTCACGAAGAGGTGGGTCAGTTGTGCATCACGTTCGCGAGAGGGTCCTCGCGTTTGTGTAGAAGGAATTTTTGTCAGTGAAGCTTTGTTCTTCGCAAACGCGAGGGTGCTGCTGCGTTCGCGATGAAGAAAATATCTGGTCAGAATGTTTAAGTTCAAAATCGAGGGTTTAAGTCCAATATCACAAGAACCATTAGAGAGCTCGGGAGAAGGTGAAATTTGAGGAGTTTTTCAGTGGAGCAATTGGGGTAAGTATTCTTCACTCATATTTTGTTTAATTCCATGAGTTAGTCTTGAATTGCATCATTTAATTTGAGAAATTAGAGTGGGAATTGGGGAAAAATGGAAGAAAAGTTTGAATTTTTTTGGGGATTTGAATGGGGAATTGAGGCCGGATTTTGATGAATTTGATATTGGTAGACTCGTGGGAGGATGAGGATTCTATTGATGTTATTTTTATTGGATTTCGAGATGTGGGCCCAGGGGCAGGGTTTGGCCAATTTCAGGATTGGCATTGTAATTTGATTGCTTTCGAGTGGGATTTGTTCCCTTATCATAGTTTGATGGTTATGTATTGATTTTGGTTAGATTTGGAGCATCCGAAGGCCGATACGAGAGGCAAAGGCATCGCGGGCTAGAGTTTGGACTGGATAGAGGTAAGTAATGATTGTAAATGTTTGTCCTGAGGGTATGAAACCCCGGATCTCATATCGTTGTGCTACTTTGAGGTGACGCACATGCTAGATAACGAGCGTGAGATCGTGCACCATTGGGGATTGTGACTTAGTCCGTCCCGTATGACTGTTAAACTGCGTAGTTGATTGAAAAATGTTTGCTATCATTGTGTTTTGGAAAGTATTATCCTATTTTGGTTTGAATGCCATATTTGGGCATCGTGCCAACTATTTTGGACCCTTAGGGATTTTTGCTACTATTCCTCACTGTTTTGACTTCATATTTGTACTCAGTCATGTTGTATTCTACTGTTTTCATAACTCAGCCATGTTTACCCCGTTTTGATATTTTAAATAATATTTTGGGCTGAGCATCATGTTTTATGGTTGCCCGATGGCTTGAGAGATTTCTGACTGAGTGAGGCCAAGGGCCTGTATTGTGAGGATACTGTGGGATCGGGCTGCGCGTCATAGCAGTGTTGTACTGATTCATGATTATGAGGCCGAGGGCCTGATTTGTTATGCCATGAGGTGGCTTGATATGAGGCCAAGAGACTGTTTGATTATGCCACGAGATGGCTTGTTATTGTGCTTGGGCCGTAAGGGACCCCTCCCGGAGTCTGTACAACCCCAGTGAACGCGGGTACCCTGAGTGAGTGATATATTGATTATGCCACGAGATGGCTTGTTATTGCGCTTGGGCTGTAAGGGGCCCCTCCCAGAGTCTGTACACCCCTAGTGAGCGCAGGTACCCAGTGTGAGTGATGTGATGTAGCCCGATGGGCTGTTGTTTGAATCATATTGTTGCCTGAGGGGCGGTTCTTGATTCATGCCTGAGGGGCTAATTACGAGTGATTATGAGGTAGCCCGAGGAGCTAGTTCTGTTGATGATATGCCCGAGGGGTGGTATGTGATACATGTTTTGCCCGAGGGGCTGTTTACGTTTTCTATCAGTTTTACTCACTATTTTATCACTCGTTTGAAACTATTAAAAGTTGTTCTAAAAGGTTTTTACCGAAATTGAGCATGATTTTTGAAGTAAATGATTTTTGTACTGTGTTGGAAATGTCCTGCTTTTATTGTAGCATTTTGACGTGGTTTACATGTTTTCTTACTGCTCAGCTTTCATTTACCTTTATTACTTACTGAGTTGGCGTATTCACATTACTCCATGCACTTTGTGTGCAGATTCAGGTATTTCTGAACCTGGTAACGGGTGTTCATTGTTTAGTGGCAGAGTCATCGGAGTTAGTAAGGTAGATTCCCAACGTTCGCAGCACTGGTTTTCTCCCTCCTGTGTTCCTTAGACTGTATTTAGTACATTCTTAGACTCTTGTTGTATTTAGACCCTAGTAGATGCTCGTGACTTGTGACACCCCGATATCGGGCTTGTATATTATTTCCTCACTATTTATTTAGACTTACATTATGAGACATTTGATTAATTAAAGGCCTAAAATAATTCTTATTGATTAATGGTTAATTCGGGAGTTGTGTCGGCTGGCCTAGTTTCACGATAGGCGCCATCACGACCGGGTCGGTTTTAGGGTCGTGACAAGTTGGTATCAGAGCCTAGGTTACATAGGTCTCACGAGTCATGAGCAGGTTTAGTAGAGTCTTGCGGATTGGTACAGAGACGTCTGCACTTATCCTCGCGAGGCTGCAGAACCTTTAGGAAAAACTTCACATTCTTGAATTCTTATCTTGCGTCCTTGATTCAGTTTGAAATGTAACTCTTGAATATCTTCCACGCATTCGTATGCATGCATGAGTGCTCAGTACCAGATGTGCATCGATGGCTTGTGATTCCCTAATTGAGGGGCGAGATGTGATCTCTGTGTGTTGAGGTTGGGCTAGTCTGGAAGACTTGAGGCCAGATTTTTGCCTATAGCTTGAGCCTTAAGCTGTTGATTGCGTAAGCACATGTTTCTAGATCTATATGTTATGTTGTGTCCCTATTAAGGGAAGTTATGACGGGATAGCTACGTGATGAGGGTGATGTGACTGCGAAATGTGTTTATATGAATTGAATGAGGCGAGAAGGGTCTGCTTTGGGGCAGCAAGAACTATTTGGTGTTTGATTTCCATCGTGATTTGATGTATATGCCCGAGTTATGGGTGTTATGAAGGATCTTTTCATGTTGCCTAGTTGGGAAGTGAAGTAGATTTCATGTTGTGAGATGAGTTCAGACTCAGAAAGATTAAATGACTGCGTAATATTTATGACGGGGGAAGGGTGTAAAGAGATGTTAGTTTGAGGCGAAGCAGGTGTGTTATCTCATGTGGAGTGCTCTGAAGTTTGTGTGGTCCTTATGTTGTAGTTGGAAGATCTCTTTTACCAGTGAAATATATGTATTGCAATTTAAATTTGGGTCGCTTAAGAGAGTGGGCTTGACTATTACGAAGGTGGACTCGAGATTTGCAGAAGATTTGAAGTACTAGATGGTCTGTGTTTCACGAGCTTATGAAGGATTGAGATGGTATTATTTATGGCAGTAATAGAGTATATGCATTATGAGTTATTGTGTGTTTTGATCTATGGCTTGAGCCAAGTGGGGGAGTTTACTATTTATTAGTTGATTGCACAGTTACGTGCTATGTTGGTTCCAGTTTGAGGTGTACTGGTGAATCAATTATGGCTTACGGAGGTTGAGACCGAGGATGGTGAGTAAAGGAAATTTCAATAAAGGTCATGTTATGTTGTATGAGTGTATAAGGATCGTAGGATGACTTGAGTTGTTATTGGTAAAGGATGTGTGGTGAATAGATCATGAAGTTGCTTGGTTGCATTATGGTGAGGTTACACTCTTTGGTGTTAGCGTGCTAATGGAGCACAGGTCATTCGGTCCGTTTGATCGGTCTAATTATGGATTGAGTAGAGTGGATGACTCTCGAGAATGGTTCTAATGAGTTCAAGATTTTACAGGTAATAATTGGAGATTTTTAGGTTGTATATTTGGCTAGAAACTGAGGTTTTCATTGAAGGGTGTCAAGACTCGTGGTATTTCTATATCATTATAGGATTCTATATATCAATATTAGGAAGGTAAAAGTAATGGCTTTGGATTCACAGGAAGTCCCTTCAGGGTAGGTATTTTGAATGTGGTGCTTTTGGAATATTTAATAGAGTATCCAATGGCTTATGAGCCTTAGATAGTGTGGTTTTATGCTTGGGTCTCGTGTGGTGAGTCTAGGATGAGGAATTGTGGTGTTATAGAAAGAAGAAGCATCAAGTTGAAGGTAAATCAGAAGGAACTTGGATAGGTGGGATAGCTTGGTAGTAGTCCGGATCGACATGGTAAGGATATGATCAGTTCTTTGGATGCTTACGAGGTAATGAGTTTCTGCAGGTGTTTCACGGCAATGCTCTTGGGTTTTAGTGGCCTGCGTAGGAGTTACAAAGATTTAGTCCTGACTGTTTAGTTTTGTGCAAATGGAATTCAGAGAGTCTTGATGGTTTCTACCACGGTTAGAGATGTATATTTTCTACGAGTGTGAGGAGCATGGGATGTGTAGTGATTTTCTTCTAGATGGGATCAATGGAAAGTTCTTGGCTAGTTGAGTACATAGCTGCTTGTGGCTCGGAAGGGATATGATGCTCTTATGTTTATCCTAGAATGGTATGGTGTATGCGGTATGTTATGTAGGATTGAGGTTTGCATGTGTAAGGTTACGATTCAGTTTTGAAAGAAAGGTCACAAATTCTTAAGCAGTATGGACAGTTTCAGATGACTAGATAAATGGGATCACTGATTGGTGTGGATTGATGAGGGTATACATTTTAGAAAGGGCGATGTGTTTTAGTTGAGGATACCTCATTATTATTGCAGCACTCTCTTGTTGGATCGACTGCTAATATTCGAGTTTGCTTGGTGGCACAGAATAATTATAGAAGTACCTCTCGTGGGATGATTGGGTGTTAGAGATGTGATGTGTATTCGGACGGTAGGGTTAGGATCGGATACGGTGATTTGCGTGCTGTATGGATTTGGAGACTAGGAGTTCTCATAGACAAGTTAGGTCGTGGTTGTGGACTGCATATATCGGTCTGGTGTGGTAACTATTGGGGGTTTGGAGACCCGAGTGGATCTTTGTTGCTTGGTATGTTAGATTTTGGATGTGATATTAGGTATAGACTAGTTGTCTCAGTGTTGTGTTATTCTGGGATGTTGCGCTAAGATGGCGACGTTGGCTATGCCAGGGATTGAGTGACGAGGTTCGACGGATTATGTTCACAGCAAGGTGATTTCATTTTGAAGACCCAACTGATGGTTGAGTATCTTTCTTATTTGGCCTTTGTGATGGATGTCAGTGCAGAGACTTTTTCTATTGATTCAGTTCCGGTGGTGAGGGATTTTTCCGGATGTGTTTCCTGCTGTCGGGCATGTCGCCAGACAGGGTTGTCGATTTCAGTATTGATTTGGTGTCGGGCACTGTATCATATGGCACCGGCAAAGTTAAAGGAGTTGAAGGAGCAGCTTCAGGAACTCCTTGATAAGGGGTTCATTAGTAGGCCAATATGGAGGTGTGTTCTACATTGAGTCAGCTTGGTTGACTTCGAGTTGTATTGTTGAGGGATGTGTTGATTCGATTGTTATTGAACTTATTAGTGATCTAGGGAGATCTATGAGTTACCTTTCCGTTTTGCGAGGCATTGGGATTTGTTGGTTATAGGCACATGTGGTACGTTTTATTGGGGTCTCTCAGTGGAATCCGAGCGGGAAGAGTATTGGGTATTGCTCGGCGGATGGCGTATCGGTTGTGTCCTTTCGGGTTTGTGTAATGTTATGTCAATTGCTTCGCTATTGGTATGATGATTTTCTTTGATTTTAGATGTCAAATTGCGCGTGGTTGTTGATTTTGAGCGTAGTGACTTGAGGTGTTTTATGTGGACCGATGTTTGGATAGGAACGCATATTGCAGCGAAGTTATGTGGAGGTATGACCCTTCGGGTTATATTCGTATGCTCTGTTCCTACGATGTGTGATGGGTTCTCAGCATTGTGTTGTGGTGGTACTAGTGAGCTTGTAGTACAACTCTCTTATTTGAGTCATTTTCATGAGTTGAGTATGTTCGTATTGTTGCTTATTAGTGCGGGGATTGCACGAGTTGTGGCTTTAGATGGTATGGATGTATCATGTCACCAGAGTAGTTGTGTTGGATTAGATGAGATCGTTGGATCTATAATGAATACAAACAGATTCGACATCAGCATATTGGAAGGATAATATCGAGGTTCGGCTCAGAAATTTGTTATGGTCCTTGCCAAAGGAGAAGTGGCTTCACAAATGGTTGATTTGAGGAATGGTTATGACTTTCTACGTGTTTCATTTATCATTGCAGTTTACGAAAGTGGGAATGAGGCTTTATTTGATAAGAGGCTTATTATCAAAATTCGGATATTTTGAAAAACTGTTGTGATTAGCAGTCATTGCTTCGAGTGTTTGAGTTGTATGGTATATCATGTAATTGTATCCGAGGTTGCAGATATGGTTTGTTACATCTTTTTCGGACTTATTCAGAGTATAGATGTGAGATTCTGATCTTGTGGATGAATTCAGAAATTTAATTGTGGTTCTAAGATTTATGGGCTAGGTTGGGTTGTGAAATTTCAGTTACATTGTGTTATCGGACATATATGATATAGGGTGATGTGGGATCACCCTCGGGTATGTGCATGGCAAGGTTACTCATCGATTTGATGGTCTTCAGAACAACTCTGGGCACGTTCGAGGACGAACGTATGTTTAAGTGGGGGAGGATGTAACGACCTGACCGATAGTTTTGAGATTTTGCACTTCGCTCGCCAGTTCTCGGGCACGACTAGCCCCGTGTGATGTATTATGACTTATGCAAATCATCGGTTTTGGTTTTTAGGGTAATCGGAATGGAATTGGAAGGACAGTTCTTTGTTTGAAGCTTAAAATTTTAAAGGTTTGACCAAGTTTTGACTTGTTAGTATATGCTCTCAGATTTGAATTTTTATGATTTGGTTATATTTTTTAGGTGATTTGGGACTTAGGAGCATGATCAGAATGTGTTTTGGAGGTCCAGAGTAGAGTTAGGCTTGAATTGGCAAAATTAGAATTTTGGCGATTTTCGGTTGATAGGTGAGATTTTTATATAGGGGTCGGAATGGAATTCTGGAAGTTGGAGTAGGTCTGTTGTGTCATTTGTGACGTGTATCCAAAATTTCAGGTCATTCGGACGAGGTTTGATAGGCTTTTTGATCGAAAGCAGAATTTGGAGGTTTTTGGAATTCTTAGGCTTGAATCCCAAGTAATTTTGGTGTTTTGATGTTGTCTTGAGCGTTCCGAAGGTTGGAACAAGTTTGAATGATGTTATGTCATGATTAGTTGAGGTCCTGAGGGCCTCGGGTGAGTTTCAGGTGGTTGAACGGATCATTTTATGTTAGAAAAGTTTGCAGAAAAACTGTTGTTGGTGTTGCAGGTTTTTGACCTTCGCATTCGCAATGGATGTCCTGCGTTCGCGAAGGGATAGGATGTGAGCAGTGGATTTGTCCTTTGCGTTCGCGAAGCTGGTCCCGCATTCACGAAGGGCTGAGGTCAGTGGTCATCGCTTTCGCGAGGGTCTTGCTGCGTTCGCATAGAGGAAGTGGAATAGCTGGGACCCTAAGGCATTTGTTCTACACGTTCACGTAGTAGAGGTCGCGTTCGCGAAGAGATGTGTCAGTTGTGCATCGCGGTCACGAGAGGGTCCTCGCGTTCGCGTAGAAGGAATTTTGGTCAGTGAAGCTTTGTGCTTCGCGAACGCAAGGGTGCTGTCGCGTTCGCGATGAAAAAATAATCTGGGCAGAATATTTAAGTTCAAAATCGAGGGTTTAAGTCCAATATCACAAAAACCATTAGAGAGCTCGGGAGAAGGTGAATTTTGAGGAGTTTTTCAGTAGAGCAATTGGGGTAAGTATTCTTCACTCATGAGTTAGTCTTGAATTTCTTCATTTAATTTGAGAAATTAGAGTGGGAATTGGGGGAAAATGGAAGAAATGTTTGAGAATTTTTTTGGGGATTTGAATGGGCAATTGAGGTCGGATTTTGTTGAATTTGATATGGGTATACTCGTGGGAGGATGAGGATTCTATCGATATGATTTTTATCGGATTCTGAGACGTGGGCTCGGCGGCCGGGTTTGGCTAATTTCGGGATTGGTGTTGTAATTTGATTTCTTTTGAGTGGGCTTTGTTCCCTTAACATATTTTGATTATTATGCACTGATTTTGGTTAGATTTGGAGAATCCGGAGGCCGATACGAGAGGCAAAGGCATCGCGGGCTAGAGTTTGGACCGGATAGAGGTAAGTAATGATTGTAAATGTTTGTTCTGAGGGTATGAAACCCCGAATATCACATCGTTGTGCTACTTTGAGGTGACGCACACGCTAGATGACGAGCGTGGGGTCGTGCACCATTGGGGATTATGACTTAGTCCGTCCCGTATAACTGTTAAACTGCGTATTTGATTGAAAACTATTTGCTATCACTGTGTTTTGGAAAGTATTATTCTATTTTAGGCTGAATGCCATATTTGGGCCTCGTGCCAACTATTTTGGACCCTTAGGGGATTTTTACTACTATTCCTCACTGTTTTGACTTCATATTTGTACTCAGTCATGTTGTATTCTACTGTTTTCATAACTCAACCATGTTTACCCCGTTTTGATATTTTAAATGGTATTTTGGGCTGAGCATCATGTTTTACTGTTGCCCGAGTAGCTTGAGAGATTTTTGACTGAGTGAGGCCGAGGGCTTGTGTTGTGAGGATACTGTGGGATCGGGCTACGTGCCGCAGTAGTGTTGTACTAATTCATGATTATGAGGTCAAGGGCTGGATTTGTTACTCCACGAGGTGGCTTGATATGATGCCGAGAGCCTATTTGATTATGCCACGAGATGGCTTGTTATTGTGCTTGGGTCATAAGGGGCCCCTCCCGCAGTCTGTACACCCCCAGTAAGTAGGGGTACCCTGAGTGAGTGATATATTGATTATGCCACGAGATGACTTGTTATTGCTCTTGGGCCGTAAGGGGCCCCTCCCGGAGTCTGTACACTCCTAGTGAGCGCAGGTACCCAATGTGAGTGATGTGATGTAGCCCGAAGGGCTGTTATTTGAATCATATTATTGCCCGAGAGGCGGTTCTTGATTCATGCCCGAGGGGCTAATTACGAGTGATTATGAGGTAGCCCGAGGGGCTGGTTCTATTGATGATATGCTCGAGGGGCGGTATTGATACATGTTTTGCCCGAGGGGCTGTTTACATTTTCTATCAGTTTTACTCACTGTCTTATCACTTGTTTGAAACTACTGAAAGTTGTTTTAAAATGTTTTTACCGAAATTGAGCATGATTTTTGAAGTAACTGATTTCTGTACTATGTTGGAAATGTCTTGTTTTTATTGTAGCATTTTGACGTGGTTTATGTGTTTTCTTACTGCTCGGCTTTCATTTAACTTTATTACTTACTGAGTTGGCGTACTCACATTACTCCCTGCACCTTGTGTGTATATTCAGGTATTTCTGAACCCGGTAGTGGGTGTTGATTGCTCAGTGGCAGAGTCATCAGAGTTAGCAAGGTAGTTGCCCGACGTTCGCAGCACTGCTTTTCTCCCTCTTGTCTTCCTTAGACTGTATTTAGTACATCTTAGGCTCTTGTTGTATTCAGACCGTAGTAGATTCTCGTAACTTGTGACACCATAATGTCGGGATTGTATATTATTTTTGCACTGTTCATTTAGACTTACATTATGAGACATTTGATTAATTAAAGGCTTAAAATGATTCTTATTGATTAATGGTTAATTTGGGAGTTGTGTCGGCTGGCCTAGTTTCACGATAGTAGCCATCACGACCGGGTCGGTTTTAGGGTCGTGACAGAACTAAACAAAAAATGACTAGAAATAACAGAAAATAGAAAATTGCATTATACAGACGGTAAAAGGGTTTGAACAATGACACAAGCAAACTAAACTGGGATACATCCCTGGAACAAACTAGATAACACTAAATGAGTTATCATGACTAAAGGAAATAGGCAAAATAAAAAGGATAGAAGGGTTTGAGTCACAAGACAATATCCGGATTACAACCCTGAAATAACCCAGATAATAGAAATGACAACAAAATAAACCACCAAGACTCCTCCCTGGCTATCCAAGAAAGGAGCTTCTTTCAAATTACCAAGCTCGTCATCTTAGCCACTGAATTCCACATCAATATTACCAAGACTATTACCAATTTCAATATCGTTAACTTCAGTCAGCAAGTTTCCAAGGGGATTCGCATACCCCTTGTCACTGTCCTTGATCACAATTATCCCTTCTTGAATCATTCTTTCTATTTCTTTTTTCAAAGCACGACAATCTTCAATGCTATACCCTTGAACATTAGAGTGGTACATGCATCGTACGGCAGGATCAAAACCTTTTACATATGGGTCCAGAGTATAGCCGATGAGTGGCTCAATCAGGCCAGAATGTTTTAACTTCTCAAAAAGGCTTGTGTAGGATTCTTCGACTGGCGTGAAACTATTTCTTGGCCTTTGTTCCCTTCCATGCCCTAATTTTCTAGGGTTGTTGGATGCTCGAAAATGTTGTGGAAAGCAAAAGTGCATTATGCAGTGATAGCGCTCGTCATAAGGAGTGAATTAGTGGTTGGACAGATGACCGGATGTTGTTCGGAGGATAATAGTGGGGTGAATTATGTGGAGCTCGGGATATTCATGGGGTCGGTATTGAGGCTGAAAGCATTTAGAAGGAATGCCCACTGGATCCTGTAGTTGGCGAGGCTCAGCAACATCTTTTCTATCAATGGGAGGACTGTCCCGAGCAACTTGTTCGTTCCATCTGAACCAAAACTCCCTAAAACTTTCCTTGGGTTTATTTTCCATCTGATATCGGGAGGAGCGGTCTGGGATAATGTCTATATTATACTAAAATTGTCGAACAAAATCTTGAGCCATGTCATCCCATATATGCCACTTACCGACATCTTGACGAGTATGTCATTCCAAGGCTGCCCCAATCAAGCTCTCACTGAAATACGCCATCAACAACTTATCTTTCCCACCAACATTTCTCATTTCACTACAATAAACCCTCAGATGGGCTACTGGATCTCCACATCCATCATACAAGTTAAACTTTGGCATTTTAAACCTCGCGGGCAGATGAACATCAGTGAACATACACACGTCATTGTAAGACATGTTAATCTGGCTTCCCATCCTTTGCCTGCTCCTTAAGGACTATTCTATACCTTTCAGCTTCGTGGATATCTCTTCTTGCCCTTCTTTTCTTGTGAACTCTTCATTGTCAATGTGAGGCTCATTCCGAGGGCTATGATTGTATGAGTCAGGGACCTTGTGGAAACCTCCGAGGGATAATATTGGGCATCATGAGTTTTGAGTGGGCGTTCATTGTTGGGTCTATAAAGGGAAGATTGTTGAGAAGTTGTGATCGTGGGGATAGTGGATATGACAGGAGGCAATTTTTGGGAAAGGTAGTTGGAGGACGAGTGATAGAGCTACTAGGGTGGTTCGGAAAGCTGTGATAAGTGGGAGAATCTGGAGAGTATGGTGGATCATCTGGTACTATGACCGGAGTTTGGGTAAGGGTAGCATCTAGGAAGCTAGGTGGTGGTGGGGGTGGTGTCTTCCCAGTCATCCAGGCCTGATACATGTCCGTCATGTGTTGTCTTAACACCCTTACCTCTTCAACCAACCCATTGTCCTGTTTAACTAATTGCTTTTGGGCACCAATATCAACCAACTCAATTCTGTTGTCATCTACCATTGCAGTTCGACTTTATGTTGTAGAGAAGAGTTACCACTTTAAGAAACACAAACCAATCACCCTTCTGCTATAATGAAGATAACAAAAAGGAACAAAATGAAGTCATCATGTTAGCGTTAGGGCATTTAACATAAGATAATTTCACATTATGTGCAATGCACCTAGTCACAATTATCGGTTCTAAAATGACTTCGAGGGTACGGAGGTCATATGGCATCATCCTAATTTCACTCTTCTTGCCCCTTTTCCACTTTATTTTTTCTCTTTAACACTCCTTGATTTTTTCCATTTTCTTTCCTCCCTCCTTTCTTTTTTCTTATTGCTATTTTCTTTCCTCTCATTTCTCACGTCCCACAACTTCATTCTCGCTTTTTTGCTTTTTCTTTTTTGTTTGCTTTTTTATTTACTTTTTTATTTAATGATGATTCAATCGAACCCTATGTAGGTTGCCTCGTATCATGCCCCTCATGAATCAGATCAAGCATAGTTCTGGAAGATCGGGAATAAAGTAAATTAACGTTCTCTTTTTTTTCTCTTTTTTTTCTTTACATTAATGACTACTCTGATGAGAAAAAAAAAATCTCTCTTTTTTTAGACTTAATATTCTATAATCTATTCTACTACGGCAGAGCATATATATATATATATATATATATATATATATATATATATATATATATATATATATATATATATATATATATATATATTGAAACAGATACTCTATGAGAAATTATTAAGGAAAAACCCTACAAGAGAAAAAATATTTTTTGATTTTTTTACGGAGGAAATATAAAGAATAAACCAAAGAAAAATATTTTGAATTTTTATTTGATATCCTGAAGAAAGATTTCGAAACGAAAACTGAAAAAGAGAAAAATGTTTTTGGATTTCAGTTTTGATTACCTAAGGGAAAACTCTAAAGCTAAACAAAAAAAGTATGTTTTTTTCTTCTTCTACGTATAAGGTCCTAAAGTTCTAGTGAAAATAAACAGAATATATTTTTTTTTTGTTTTTTATTAATTTCCCAAAGAAGAATCTCAAAAAGAAAATCTTTTGGATTTTTGGAATTAATATCTTAGAAAACTTCTAAAGAGGTATCAAAAGAAAATTCTTCTTCTTCTTTTTTTTTTTTTGAATTTTTAGTCTCAATATACTAAAGGAAATATAAAAGCAATTTTTATTGAGTTCTAGATATTAATTTCCCAAAGAAAAATGTCACGATCCAAAAATCGACACGGTCGTGATGGCGCCTATCGTGAAACTAGGCCAGCCGACACAACTCTTGAATCTACCATTATTCAATTAAAGTTATTTTTATACCATTTACTAATCAATAATCTCGTGATGTAAGTTTAAATGAATAGTGATGAATAAATACACAAGCCCGACATCGGGGTGTCACTAGTCGTGAGCATCTACTACAACTGTCTAACAACATAAAGGCCAACATGGCCGGGAAAATCACAAGAAATACATTAAGGAAGAATAAGGAGGGAGAAAAGCAGGGCTGCAATCGCCAGGCAGCTACCTTGCTAACTCTGGTAAACCTGCCACCGAGCTCAGAAATACCTGAATCTGCACACAAGGTGCAGGAAGTAATGTGAGTATGCCAACTCAGTAAGTAATAAGGGTAAATGAAGACTGAGCAGTAAGAAATCACGTAAATCACGTCATAGCACCACAGTGGTTACAGTATGTTCCCAAAATAGGATACCACTCAAATCATTTCGTTAAATATCCAACTTCAGTAACATCCTTTAGAAAATATCTTTCTAACCTTTTCAATAGAGGTTTAATGAAATATATATAGTGAAAGTGATGAAAATCATAATCGACCCTCGGGCAAAACATAGTCTGTATACATCCCCTCGGCAAACGGAAATTCATAACCATTTCATGACTTAAAAATCTCGGAGGAAGTAACAAAGCCAAATCAGTGACTAAATTTCGAACACCTCGTAAAAAGATTAGTTTAAATGAAAGTTGTTTAAAGCATTTGTTCAACATTTTCAATAGAGGCTCGGTCTAAAGATGAGTGAAAGCAGTAATTTAATCAACATATTCAACAGAAACTCACTTTAAGGAGGAGTGAAAAATAGTAAGTTTATAAACAGGCCCCTCAAGCAAAGCATCACTCGTATATGTGTGTATATATATATATATATATAGCCCCTCGGGCAATCCACTCAGTCACTCATGACTCAACTCTTAGCAATCAATGCTCACACTCAACACTCACGCTCAATAGGTACCTTATCATAACCGCTGCGGCATGCAGCCTGATCCATATATATATATAGTCGATCGCGCTCACTAGGGGTGTGCAGACTCTGGAGGGGCTCATACAGCCCAAGCGCTATATCTTTGCGGCGTGCAGCCTAATCCAACATATCGCTGCGGCGTGCAGCCCGATCCATATATATATATATATATATATATTGTTGCGGCGTGCAGCCCGATCCATAAATATTTAATCCTCACAACCAGGCCCTCGTCCTCTCTCAGTCATTAACCTCACAATCAGACCCTCGGTCTATCTTAGTCATCAACCTCACAATCAGGCCTTCGGCCTCTCTCAACCATCAACCTCATAAGCCACTCGGACTATCAGTAAAAAAGGGCGTTCAGCTCAAAATATCATTTATAGTATCAAAAATTAGTAAATAAGCTTGAGTTAAGAAATCAATACAACATGACTGAGTACAATTATTAAGTCAAAACAGTGAGCAACAGTAGTTAAAAAGACCCATAAGGGTCCAAAACAGTTGGCACAAGGCCCAAATATGGCATTCCGCCCAAAACATAGCAATACTTTTCAAAACACAATGATACCAAACAGTTTTCAATCAAATACGCGACTTAACAGTCGTACGGGACAGACCAAGTCACAATCCCCAACGGTGCACGATTTCATGCTCGTCATCTAGCATGTGCGTCACCTCACCATAGCACAACGATGTGAAATCCGGGGTTTCATACTCTCAGGATAGCATTTACAATCATTACTTGCCTCAATCCGGTCCAAACTCTAGCCCGCGACGCCTTTGCCCCTTGAATTGGTCTCCAATTGCTCCAAAAAAGCCCACTTGAAAATTACTAATTTACATCGAAGATTCCGAAATTGGCCAAACCCGACCCCCGGTCCCACGTCTTGAAATCTGATAAAAATACATCAATAGAATCCTTATGCTCTCACGAGTCTATACATACCAAGAACATCAAAATCGGACCTCAAATGGCCCCTCAATTCCCCAATTCAACTCTCCAATTTCTCTTCCAATTTTCATTCCAAATTCCCAATTTAAATGATAAAAATTAAGACAAAATCATGGTATTTAACCAAATTTGGGAAAAGAACACTTACCTCAATCACTCCTCTGAAAATTCCCTCCAAAATTGTCTTCTCCCGAGCTTCAGAGCTCAAAAAATGCACAAATATCCTCGAAATAGAGTACTTTATAAGGCTGCCCAGGCTTCCTCTTTCATGAACGCGGGACGCCCATCGCGTCCGCGATGAAGAAAAAATATTGGCTCCCAAAATGCTCTACGTGTTCGCAGCACAAGCCTCGTGAATGCGATACCTACTAGAGACATAACTACGCGAACGCGAAGAACACAACATCAACACATTGCAAACGTGATACCCAAAGCGCGAACGTGAAGAACACAGCATCAACACATTGCGAACGTGATACCCAAAGCGCGAACGCGAAGAACAGAATTCACCGCCTCGAGAACACCCTTCGCGAACGTGATGAACAAAATCTCTGTAACAAAAACCATCAAAATTGCCAAGTCCAAAGTCCAAAAATTGATCCGTTTACCACCCGAAACTCACCCGAGGCCCTCGGGATCTCAACCAAACATGCCAACATATCCCATATCATTATTCAAACATTTTCCAACCTTCGGAACGCTCAAAACAGCATCAAAACATCAAATCATCATCGTATTCAACCCTAAGAATCCCAAAAACTTCTGAATTCCAAATTCGATCAAAGAGTCTATCAAACCTCGTCCGAATGACCTAAAATTTTGCACGCACATCAAAAATGATACAATGGACCTACTCTAACTTCCGTAATTCCATTCCGAGCCCTACATCAAAATCACACCTATCAACTGGAAAACGCTAAAATTCCAATTTCGCCAATTCAAGCTTAAACCTTCCACATACCTCCAAAATACATTCTGATCACGCTCCTAAGTCCCAAATCACCTAATGGAGCTAACCAAATCATAAAAATTCCAATTGTCATACACTAACAAGTCAAAACTTGGTCAAACCTTTCAAATTTTAAACTTCAAACTGAGAATTGTTCTTCCAAATTCATTCCAATCACCCTGAAAACCAATATCGCGCCTCCTTTTTTTCCTAAGCAAAATCGGGTTTATGACATTTGGAGAGACAACTCATTCCTTTTGGGAACTGGGTTTAAATTTGGAGAGTCACCACCTAATGATTAGGGTGCATTAGGACACCAAAAGAGTTCGATTTGAATAACCAGAGATAGGGTAAGGGCTTGAAATTATTCTAAGGGGAAGGTGTTAGGCACCCCTTAGAATCCACTAGTATAGTTCCCAGCCAGACAATTATTGTGAATTGAGGTGTAATTAACGTAAGTAAATAAGGCTCAAATAATAGGGGATTTCAACACATAATGGTTTGAAAGTAAACAAGTTTTAAAAGAACAATTAGAAAAGTTGATTTTTTAGAATAAAGAGTTAAATTGCTTAAAGAATAAAGAATAAAGGAAAGGGAGTCCTAGGTTTATTGAAAATATGGATCACCCTACACAACTTCCGATAATCACTCCTCAATGAGGGGCTACACGTGACATTATCGCGTGGTCATCATATCCATATCTACCCTTCCCACCCCGTTAAGGTATTAAAGCGTAGATTGGTCTCGATTACTTATTGCATGCTATTACCCATCCCATTCCTATGAATCACGGAGGCACTAAGGACTACTAATCCTAAAAGGGAGGGATGTTGGGCTTATTTGGAGTTTCAAAGGTAAAAATTCTAAGGCGGCATACAAAAACACATATTGCATATAAAAGGGGAAACACATAAGCATATAGGCTCAAGTATACCTCCTCGAACAAACACATAAAGTAGCATATCTTACACATACTGCTTAGGTCTGATTGAAAAGCATTAAAGACGAGTGAGATAAGAGTGTTGAGGCAATTTTAGTTTATTGCATAACTCATATAAGAAGTCTGAATCAGGCCTGCCTGCTCGTTGTAGTGATTAACAGATTCAGTTTTACAGTTATTATTCTAAGGCTTGCCAAAGTATTTAGACGAGGTCCTATAGGCATAATATCTACCGAATTTAAAAACTGAAGAGATAGTAGAAGCTTGAAATAAGTTATTCGAAATCCTATAAGCATGCTTGTTAAACCTTGTTAAGCGAGGGAATTAGGTTATTAAGAGAAGCAGAATGAACAAAAAAAACTGAACTGGTTATAGGTTCTGCAGGTGGTAGTATCTACTGTTACCGACTTTAATTCCTAGGAGCATGTTATCTAACATTGACTGTGAATGAAAGCGAATCAGATTGATTTAAGAAACCCCTATAGGCATGATTTCTATGAATTACTCGTTTTAAACCTTATAGGTATGGAATCTAAATGAAGTTTGAATATGCAGAATTAAAAGTACCCTATAGGCAGGTTTTCTACATGAAGTTGAATATGCAGAATTAAAAGTACCCTATAGGCATGTTTTCTTCGTGATGTTGAAAAAGTATCCTATAGGCATGGTCTCTAGGTGAAGTTCGAATATGTAGGAGTTAAAACACCCTATAGGCATGTTTTGTACCCTTGCATGCATAGTTACCCACCCTTTTCACTAGCCAGCCCCAAGTGTTTATTACAACTTATTACAAACCAGAATAACAAACTACATCAGAATAGAAAAATACAAAGAAAGTACAACTAGATAAGGCTTGATTCTTGACTCCCTCACTGAGTTACGAGATAAACCAACTCAAAGACCATTGATCCAAAACCTTTCTCCAATTTGAGTGTGTCAGAGTTCCCTAAGAGACTCAATGGGACTCCGGGTAGTGCTCACACCCAAATTGTATTACCAGAATAGGGACAAGTGCAGTGTGGAAGTGACAGCCCTCAAGTGTCCAAGTTCAGAGGGAGCTCATGGGTCCCAAGGCAAGGCTCACAAGAGGGGGCAGAACTTAAGTCTAAGAGAGAGTGGAAGTGCAGAAACAGAATTTTAAGAACTAAGGAAGTAAAGGAGAGGAAAGAGGTGCTGGGAAACAGTTACAAAATTGAAAACTTCACATAAAAGGGGTTCAGGGATCAGGAGCTTGAAAAGAGCCTATGTACTTAGGCACTAGTTAATTCTGGGCATGTAAAACTAGGGAGTTCTTTTATGCTTACAAAATCAATCAGAATACACAACATATAGTGGTAACATAGAGGTTTGAATCATAGACAACAATACTCAATACTGGCATGCCTCAAATAAGCCATCAGTACCAAACACATTGGGGTTTAGGATACATCATAAATTCTAAACAGACAGAATTGCTAAAACAAGTACTGAATTAAACACAAGTAGTAGGCAGACAAACAGGTAAAAGGATTAAGTAAACATATTGTTATGACACTGAAATCTTAATCAGAACATACCAGTTCACAGAAGAAAAATATAGTAAAGGCAGGTAGTAGAACTTTTTAAACAGGCCACAGTACAAGTAGTAAAGCAGAAGAGAGTGTTTTTTAAGTGTAAGTAATTTTAGAACTCAGAGTGTTCATGTGTGTCTGTGTTAATAAAAGAGCAGGGTATTTATAGTTTGAAAACAAGTAGAAAATAAGGCAAGAATCATAGCTTAGTAGTAATTATGGAACTAATTACCAATTAAAATCAAATCAGTATAAGGACTTCCTTTAATTAAGGAGTTGAAATCAAACGGTAATGGGCAGAAAACATTTAAGGAAGGAAATCAAGTAAGCATCAGGTGCACAGTAGACAATTAGGGGTAAGTGCATAGAGGTTTAATTAAGGGAAGAATCTTTGAAATACTCGGTTAGCCAAATAAGGTAAGAAAACAAAGTAAAGTTGCAGCATATGGAGACAATCGAAAATTAGTACATAGCAAATCAGGGAGTCAAGGATTTCAAAATCACTGATTTAAGGAGAGTGACATGGGTTCCCACGAATAAACAAATAAACCAGTTCAGAAATGGGAAAATTGAAAGTCTAAGGAAAGTTTTCAAATCAACCCAAGAAACAGGGGAATTAGTAAGGCGAAACAAGGAAAGAGCCAATCACTTAACACATGAATACAATCAAAATTACAAAAGGAGGTTTGAAATCAGTCCAAAATTGAAGGTCATTTCAGAGGAAATTCAGCATATAAAAGAGTGCATAAGTATTAGGCATGCAAGGCTGAATTTAGGACAAAGAGAAGCGTCATGCAATCACGAAGTCAGTAAGTAGTGGACTATCGAAACATGGTAGTCACATAGGTCAATCTTAGTAAATCAGTAATAGAGAAAAGAGAGAGTATCAAATAGCATGCAAAAGGGTCAAGTAAAAAGACTTTTCTGAAAACTGTAGTCTAGTTTCAAGGAAGTCAAAATCACATAAAGAAACAGAGGATGAAACAAAAAGATTTCGAATCCAGTCGAGCAACAGATGAGGCAGCTTCTGAAGCTCGAATAGGTCCAAAGAAGTTAAGGTTTTGAAATCAATCGAATTCAGAGCATGACGACCAAGTAAATCACATAGCAAATAGCCTCAGAACTCGACTAAACCCCAAATTTTAGGGTTTTCACCATCAATTGAGTTCTAGAGATGAAAACAATTAAATCAGACAAATACTAACAAAAGTAGATTCAAAAACCTCAAAAGAAACTAAGACTTTTAACATGCAAACTCCAGTAGAAGAACAACATAAAGAAACACAGTAGAACATATTAAAAATCAGAGAAAGCTTCAAAACAACTTTAACAAAACCTAAATCGGAAAAGACAAGGGGTTTTGGAGGCAGAGTTTTGAAAGAAACCTTGAGAAAAGCGTTTAGAAGTTTAGAGTAAACACAGATCTAGAACAGATCTAAAGAAATCGGAAGAACCTCAAAGGCTAGGGTTTTGGAAGAACCTCAGATGGTGAGAAAGGCTTGGAAAATCATCGATCTTAAGCAGAGAAGTCGAGAGTCAGGCTTCAATGGCCATGGCTGGCCGGAGTAAGGTCAAAAGTGGCCGGAGACAACCATAGAACTAAAATCACCAAGGTCTGGACCAAACTTCTTCGAGGTCTGGCCTTGAAACCATAGCAATCGGGCACCACATCTGCCCCTTCCTTTTTTAATCGGGGTTAGTTCAAGTTAAAAATATGCAAAAATCACATTAGCTATATTTTGGCATAAATAGGAGAGTACTATAAATGAATCACCAAAAAATGATAATATGGGGAATAATTATTGGGTTTTTATGGATAAAATAGGGCAATAAATTAATTTTAAAAAATCTTTGAAAATTAGAAAAAATAATAAAACATTTGGACATACTTATATATGCATACATATTTTGTTCTAAAAGTATTTTGCATATTAAAAATATATAGGGAAAAATTGGGTATCAACAGTTGCCCCTCTTTACCCGGGAAGGATGAAAGAGTTGTCGGGTAAAGACATGATGGCCAATTTTGACCGAATGAAATGGTTCGAGGAGACTTAGGTCATGCTATGGCTTCTAGGATGCCTATATATCCCTGGCCTTACATAAATCAGACAATATGTAGTTCAGGATCTGTCGTCGGAGTATGCCGATGGAGACTTTTCAAGAACGGACGCAATATTAATGAAGGGGTGAATGGTTGAAGTCTGATAGGGCTGCGGGAACCGGAGCGGGATCGCTCCTGCCGAGACGGCCGTTGCTCGCCATATTTCCTACAAATAAGCAACACAAGCATATATGGTGTGAAATTTAAACATGATGCAATTTCTTGTCGGACCATGCAGATTGTCTTTGAACGGTTAGAATGACGTCCTTAGACCATGATGTCCTGGGCCACGAAGCGTGTAATAAAGGATTCGCGGGCCATGAAATGATGCTCTCAGGCTCTGAGGATGATGCCTCCGAACCATGATTCCTTTGAATAATGATATGCAAAATATTAAAAGGGGTCCTCAGGCCATGGCATGGCATTCTCGGGCTGTGAGAATGATGCCTCCGAACAATGATGCCTTTGGATAATTTGGCGATCTTTCAGGCCATGAAATGCGATAGGTGGCAATTTTTCAGCTCATGAAATGCAATAGGTGGCGGTCTTTCAACCGTGCAAAATGTAGAGGTGGCGATCTTTCAGCTATGCAAAATGAAGAGGTGGCGATCTTTCAGCCATGCAAATATAGAGATGGTGATCTTTCAGCCAAGCAAATGTAGAGGTGGCGATCTTTCAGCCATGCAGAATGAAGAAGTGGCAATCTTTCAGCCATGCAAATGTAGAGGTGGCGATCTTTCAGCCATGCAGAATGAAGATGTGGCGATCTTTCACCCATGCATATGTAGAGGTGGCGATCTTTTAGCCATGCAAATGTAGAGGCGACGATCTTTTAGCCATGCAAATGTAGAGGTGGCGATCTTTCATCCATGCAAATATAGAGGCGGCGATCTTTCAGCCATGCAAATGTAGAGGTGGCGATCTTTCATCCATACAAATGTAGAGGTGACAATCTTTCAGCCATGCAGAATGAAGAGGTGGCGATCTTTCAACCATTCAAATGTAGAGGTAGTGATCTTTCAGCCATGCAAATGTAGAGTTGGCAATATTTCAGCAATGCAAATGTAGAGGTGGCGATCTTGTATCCATGCAAATGTAGAGGTGGCGATCATTCAGCCACACAAATATGGAGGTGGCGATCTTTCAGCCATGCAGAATGAAGAGGTGGCAATCTTTTAGCCATGCAAATGTAGAGGTGGCCATCCTTCAGCCATGCAAATATAGAGGTGGCCATATTTCAGTCATGCAGAATGAAGAGGTGGTGATCTTTTAGCCATGCAAATGTAGAGGTGGCGATCTTTCAGCCATGCAAATGTAGAGGTGGTGATCTTTCAGCCTATACAATGCAGGAGGAGGTAGAGCTTAACCTCAGAAGGCAGAATGGTAGCCTTATGCAATGCAGAAATGTAGATGGAGACAGTGGTTAGTCTCGGAAGGCAGAATGGTAGCCTTATGCAATGGAAGAATGCAGATGGAGGTAGAGCTTAACCTCGGAAGGCAGAATGGTAGCCTTATGCAATGCAGAAATGCAGATGGAGACAGCGATTAGTCTCGGAAGGCAGAATGGTAGCCATATGCAATGCAAGAATGCAGATGGAGACAACGCTTAGTCTCGGAAGGCATAATGGTAGCCTTATGCAATGCAAGAATGCAGATGGGGACAAAGCTTAGTCTTGGAAGGCAGCATGGCAGCCTTATGCAATGCAAGAATGCAGATGGAGGTAGAGCTTAACCTCGGAAGGCAGAACAGTTGCCTTATGCAAAAATAAGATAACAAATGGTAATAGAACTTTCTTAGCTTATAGCAGATTGCGATATTGTAACTGCTGGGGATATTGTGCCTGTTGGGGACACTGTTGTGTGCGGATAGCAACTGTGAGTAAGTGCAATGGTTCTGAAAGTTGTATTCCTGAACAGTATTTGTCTCATGAGTTTTGTAAAATAAGGGGGCGGTTAGTTCGTATCCCCCACTGGCTCTGCTTGACCTGCTCGGCTTTGAACTAGTGATACTGTATGTATCATTGGGGTAGCATTGCTAAACAAGGCAATTTCAGTAATAGACATGCATAATTTAGTAAAAATATGACATAATAATAATAATAATAATAATAATAATAATAATAATAATAATAATAATTTTTTAGATGAACCGATAATTGTGACGTGGTTCAAGACATTACAACCTCTCTTGCTACGGAATTTTGAGGGTCCTCCTCAAAATTCTACCCTAGTTTCCAATTGCGGGGGAAAATGGAAATTTTATTGAACTGTGAATGAACCCATCGGGCTGCCTATGTATCCCCTCTTAAACGGGAATCAGGTCAGGCGTAGTTCAATTTCCCTCATATAGGTAAGCATAAGATTACACATAGTAACGTTTGACTGCATATGAGTTGATCGGCTTCGGCTAGACTTCTCTGTCCATTTTTACTAGTATGAGGGCTCCTCCTGTCAGGACCCGGTGAACCATGTACGGACCTTGCTAGTTGGGAGAGAACTTCCCTTTTTCTTCATCTTGATGCGGGAAAATCTTCTATAACACAAGTAGCCCCGGTGTGAGCTGTCTCGGCTAGACTCTTTTGTTAAAGGCTCTGGACATTCTGTTCTGATAAAGTTGACCATGACAAACTGCATTTATTCTTTTTCCATTTATAAGGGCTAGTTGCTTATAACGACTTTTCACCCACTCTACGTCATCGAGCTCAGCTTCCTGTATGATCCTTAGGGAAGGAATTTCTACCTCAATGGGAATGACTGCCTTTGTACCGTAAACCAGCATATAGGGGGTTGCTCCGATTGATGTGCGGACTGTGGTGCGATATCCTAATAAAGAAAATGATAACTTCTCGTGCCATTGCTTATGCTTCTTTATCATTTTCCTTAATATCTTCTTGATACTCTTGTCGGCGGCTTCTACGGCTCCATTCATCTGAGGCATG
This sequence comes from Nicotiana sylvestris, assembly GCF_000393655.2. Taxonomy (NCBI): domain Eukaryota; kingdom Viridiplantae; phylum Streptophyta; class Magnoliopsida; order Solanales; family Solanaceae; genus Nicotiana; species Nicotiana sylvestris. The sequence continues at coordinate 87,818,030 of NC_091068.1, read as the reverse complement.
TAGGTTGTATAAATCTTGTGTCTGATCTTGAAAGTTTCACACATAGCTTTCATCAAGTCACTATGAGATTGGAGCCATTAATAGTAATGATTGACTCTGGAATACCGAATAGACAAACAATGCGGTTGCGGACAAAGTCTGCCACAAATTTCTTAGTCACTGCTCTGTAAGATGTTGTTTCGACTCATTTGGTGAAATAGTCGATTGCTACTAGGATAAACCTGTGCCCGTTGGAGGCAGCAGGCTCCATCGGTCCAATAATATCCATTCCCCAAGCGGCAAACGGCCATGGTGAGCTTGTTGCATTAAGCTCGTTTGGAGGTACCTTTATCATGCCTGCATGTATCTGGCAGCCGTGGCATTTCCGGACATACTGGATGCAGTCTGTTTCCATAGTCATCCAAAAGTAACCAGCTCGGAGTATCTTCTTTGCTAAGACAAAACCGTTCATATGTGGACCGCAGGTCCCAACGTGAATTTCCTCTAGTAGCCTGGATGCTTCTTTTGCGTCGACACACCTTAGTAACCCCAAATCAGGAGTCCTCCTATTCAGGATTCCTCCGCTATTAAAGAAGTTGTTGGACAACCTCTGAAGTGTGCATTTCTGAGTAGGATTTGCAAGTTCTGGTATTCACCTTTTGCCAAATATTCCTTGATAAAATGAAACCAGGGCTTTCCATCTGCTTCTTCTTCGACCTGGGCACAATAAGCTAGTTGATCATGGATCTTTATTGGAATGGGATCAATGAAGTTTTTGTCTGGATGTTGTATCATGGATGACAAGGTAGCCAATGCATCGGCGAACTCATTCTGGATTCTATGAATATGCTGGAATTCTGTCTTTATAAACCTCTTTCTCAATTCATGTACATGATGCAGATACAGGAGTATCTTGGAGTTCTTGGTTTCCCATTCTTCTCGTACCTGATGTATAAGCAAGTTTGAGTCTCCAATCATTAGCAATTCTTTAATGTTCATGTCGATGGCCATCTTGAGCCCTAAAATGCAAGCTTCGTATTCGGCCATGTTGTTGGTGCACGAGAATCTGAGTTTGGCAGCCATCGAGTAATGTTGACCGGTTTCCGATACTAGGACTTCTCCTATGCCAACTCCTTTGAAATTTGCTGCTCCATCGAAAAACATTCTCCAACCACTATAGGATTCTGCAATGTCTTCTCCTATGAACGATACCTCTTCGTCGGGAAAATACATTTTCAGGGGTTTGTATTCTCCGTCCACGGGATTTTCAGCAAGGTGATCTGCTAGTGCATGTCCCTTGATTGCCTTCTGAGTCACATAGACAATGTCAAATTCACTTAATAGGATTTTCCACTTGGCTAGCTTGTTAGTGGGCATGGGCTTCTGAAAGATGTACTTCAAAGGATCCATCCTTGATATGAGATATGTAGTGTAAGCACAGATGTAGTGCCTCAACTTCTGAGCTACCCAAGTCAAAGCATAACAGGTGCATTCTAATAGAGAATACCGGGCCTCGTACGGGGTGAACATCTTACTGAGATAATAAATGGCATGCTCCTTCCTCTTTGTTTCATCATGTTGTCCCAAAACACAACCGAAAGCTCCATCCAATACTGCAAGGTAGAGTAATAGAGGTCTACCTGGCTCGGCCGGGACCAAGACGGGTGGTGTCAATAGGTATTCCTTGATTCTGTTGAAAGCTTTTTGGTAGTCATTAGTCCATTTGGTAGCGGCATCTTTCTTTAACATCTTAAATATTGGCTCACAAATAACTGTAGACTATGCTATCAAGCAGCTGATGTAATTGAGTCTCCCCAAGAAACTCATCACGCCCTTCTTGTTTTTTGGCGGTGGCAATTCTTGAATAGCTTTGACCTTTTATGGATCTAGTTCTATTCCTCAGCGACTCACAATAAACCCAAGTAGTTTTCCGGCAGGAACCCCAAATGCACATTTTGCGGGATTCCGTTTCAGGTTGTACCTTCGCAATCTATTGAAAAACTTCCTCAAATCTTCCATGTGATCAGTGGTTTTCTTGGACTTGATAATAACATCATCTACGTACACCTCTATCTCCTTGTGTATCATATCATGGAAAATGGTATTCATGGCCCTCATATAAGTGGACTCTGCATTCTTTAACCCAAACGGCTAGTACATTCCCCACGGCATAATAAAAGCCGTTATCTCAGCATCTTCTTCATCCATCCAAATCTAATGATACCCAGCGAAACAATATACAAATGATTGCAACTCATGCTTGGTGTAATTGTCAATCAGGGTGTGTATGTTTGGCAAAGGGAAATCGTCTTTCGGACTGGCCCGGTTGAGATCCCAGTAGTCGACAGAGACTCTCACCTTCCCATCCTTCTTTGGTACTGGCAGGATGTGGGCTAACCATGTCAGGTATTCTACTACCCTGAGAACCTTAGCTTTGACCTGCTTAGTGACCTTTTCCTTGATTTTCAGACTCATATCAGGCTTGAATTTCCTGAGCTTTTGCTTTACCGGCGGACATGTTGGATCAGTTGGCAGTTTGTGAGCCATAATAGACGTAGACCAGTCATGTCATCATACGACCAGGCGAATATGTCCTCATATTCCCTTAGAAATTTTGTGTATTCCTTCTTTTCTGACGGTGATAAGTGGACGCTGATTCGTGTTTTTTTGACATTTTCTGCATCTCCCAGGTTAACAACTTCTGTTTTATCTAGGTTGGACTTAGGTCTGATCTCTACTTCTTTACCAATCTCTTCTGGTATGTCATCTTCCTCTGAATCTATGTCTGTTCGTTGCGTTGTCTCGTTGCATGTCACAATCATCGGTTCATCAAGATAAGTAATAGTAATACTGTATAGGTAAAGTAATGAGAGAAAATGATATAAATAAGTATTGATTCATAAGAAAAATCAAAAATGCTTTTGATGAATTGAATAACTGTTTTGAACATCGAAGATCTTATTGCGGGAATTGAAAATGCGAAAAGAAAATTATTTAGAAAATAAAATAGTGAATGATGCTTGTTTTAGCCTTGCTACCCCGAAGCTCGTCGGGCTTTGGTTGTCCTGATGGTCCAATTATTTAGGTGTGCTCCTCTGCTTACAGCCTGTACGAAAGGGCCTTCCTCCCCCTCCTCCTCGTGAACAACACAACAATCCATGTCATTGTCCTCTAAGAACAAGTTTTTCATAGCTACCAGTGCTTCCTCTTCTTCTGACCCATAAATAATATCGGCCGGTTGGAAAATTTGCTCCAAATTTGGTATTAGCTGCTCCAGCGGATAGTAAGGACCGCGCCATGGTGGTGATCAGTTGTTGAATTCCTCCCAGGTGTACTCATATCCCAGACCGAAAGTAGTGTCATGCTTCTTGAGCTTTATGGGCTTAGCGATTCTTTTGAGGTTCTTGCCGAGCCCTTTGCCAGGTTCGCACCCACTCTAATTCATTATACTCTCGATCTTGTTATCCCACTATTTGTCTTTGTCAACAGCATTTACCCGTTCGATGTGATGGTAAGTCTTTCCTCCCAGCTTCTTCCTCCCCTCGATTGATGGAATGGTCTGGCGACTGTATATAGGATTGCTATCATCGTCGTTAATGATCACTTCCTAGTGATTCCATTCAAACTTTACTGCCTGATGCAGTGTTGATGCTACGGCTCTGGTAGCGTGAATCCATGGTTGTCCCAATAGTAGATTGTAAGATGCCGACACGTCTATCACCTGGAAATCAACAACGAACCAAGTTGGCCCCATTTGCAAACACAGACTAATCTCCTCAATGGTGGACCTTTGGGAACTATCGAAAGCTTTCATGTTGATGGCTTCATCCTTTATCTCATGCAGTCCCTTACACAACTTCTTTAATATTACCAGTGGACAAATATTGAGACTGGAACCCCCGTCGATCAGGATCCTGGTGATGAAGTAGTCCTTGCATTGCACAGTGATGTGCAGTGCTTTGTTGTGTCCCAACCCTTCAGGCGGAAGCTCATCTTCATGAGAAGTAATTTTATGACTTTCCAATACATGTCCGACCATATTGGCCATTTCCCTGCCAGTGATGTTGCTTGGCACATATGCTTCACTCAGCACCTTCAACAGAGCATTCTTGTGTGCCTCAGAATTTTGTAGCAAAGCAAGTATGGAGATCTGCGCTGATGTTTTGTTCAACTGGTCGATGACCGAGTATTCCTTGGCCTGTATCTTTCTCCAAAGATTGTTTGGACCCGTCTCAATGATTGGAGATCGATTGGAGGCCTGCTTTCTTGACTTCGCTAGGTGTTCCGGGGTATAGATCCTACCAGTTCTCGCCATACCCTATGCGGCAATAGTTTCCTCGAACCTAACCTTGCCTTTCCTCCTTGCCACAGTTGTACAGTCCCATGGTATAGTCTTTGTGTGGAATGGTGTCATGGTTGACATCGCCACTGGGATCATCATGGCAATCTTTACTCCGAATAGAGCGTGGGCCTTGGGTGGAAAAACTGCAACTTCAAATGGTGTAGGTGCATTTGCTGGAGACACGAATTCGACCTCAATTAGAGCTGGTGTCTTTGTAGATGACGTTATTTCAAACTCAAGTGGCACAGACATATTTACCTTGGTGTTCCCCGAGGGTTGAATCTGGACCACGATCGGATTAAGAGTAACTATTGGCTTCTTTGGGTTATCACCTTCTGTGATCAACCCGATAGACCCCTTGGGATCCCAATCATCCTCTATTTCAATCATGTGAATGCCTTCACGCTTATGGTCTGGCAGAGGGTTGTTGCGAACATTCGGAGCGGGTTCCTTTGCCACAATAATTTTGTTGTCAATCATAGCCTGGATCTTGTCTTTCAGAGAACGACATTCATCGATAGTGTGTCCTTTCATGCCGAAATGGTATTCACAGGATTTGTTTGGATTAATCCACTGAGAAGGGTTCTCAGGATTTATAGTAGGGATAGGGGTGACATAACCAGCAGCTTTGAGTCTCTCGTATAACTAGTCAATGGGTTTGGCAATGGCTGTATATTGTTTAGGAGGTCTGCGTTCAAAATTTGGTCGAGGTCTAGGGAAGTTTTGGCGTGTAGGAGGTGATTGATAGTGGGATGGTTGAGCATTGTAGGCTTGATAAACATGTGCGGGTTAGGAATATCTGGGTGATGTAGGCTGATATATAGGTGGTGGAGATGATTGATAAGTGGGTGGTGGAGTTTGGTAATAGGGTGAGGGTGCTTGGTAGTTTTGAGTAGGCTGATATGTGAGTGGAGGCATTGGATAGGTTTGGTATTTGATGGGAGATTTGGTTCTCTGTGCCACTATTACGGCTCCTACGTCCCTTTTCTTGGACACACCACCTGACTGTAAGGCCTTATTTGTAGCTTGCAAGGCCTCAAAGTTCGTAACCATACCGCTTTTGATGCCCTCTTCGATCCTTTTTGCCCAGCTTGATAATGTCGGAAAATTTATGGCTTTCAATCATCATCAACCTTTCATAATACTGCGAGTCCTGAGCCCGGACAAAGAATTTGTTCATCTGTTCCTCTTCTAAGGCAAGTCTGACCTTAGCAACTTCGGACCTCCAGCGAGTAGCATACTCGAGAAATGTTTCTGTAGGTTTCTTCTTTAGATTCTGAATGTAGAACACATTCGGCGCATTCTCCGTGTTGAACCTGAACCTATCCATAAAATCGGACACCATGCCTACCCAACTTGACCACTTCTTCGGATCTTGGCTAATGTACCAAGATAGAGCATCTCCTTTCAGACTCCTCATGAAAAGCTTCATGCGGATTCTCTCGTCTTTCCCTACTCCAACCAGCTTGTTACAGTATTTCTCAAATGTACTCTTGGATCCCCTGTACTATCAAACATCCCGAACATAAGAGGTTTGTACCCCTCGAGCAGTTCGACATCGGGCTGTATGCAAAGATCCTCATAGTTCAGCCCCTCAATTCCCTTACTTTCTTCAACGCCTTGAATCCGGCTAGTCAATTTCTTAAGTTCCTCAGCCAGGTTCCTAATGAGCAAGTTTTTGTTGCCAAACTTGAGTGTGCTTGAGATGGGTTAGGTGGAGTGTGGTATGGTCTCCATGTAGATGGGAGTGTTATGGTGGGTGTGAAAGTGGTCATTTGTGTAGTTTTATAGTTCTAGGATAAGTAGCGGAGTATTATTTGGGGTATGGCAAGTATTGCATTGGGTCTTTGGTGGAATAGTGTAGGGAGCGGGATGATTTTATTGCTTTGGGATGTTTTGAGGTGGTGTAGAGTTGTGAGTATTGGGAAAGGTGATATCCGGGGTGCTGAGGGAAAATGACAAGCTTGCCAAATTCCGAACCTGATCGAGCTCTTCTTGGAATTTCAACAATTTCTGTTCAAGTTGGGATACATTTTCCTTAGGAACCTGAGTATCATGACCATTGATGGCCTCTACCCGTTCAGTTGTATTCTCCCTTCTGATGTTGCTCAAATCTTCCATTTTGCCTTTGTTCTTGTTTTTGACAGGACTAAGAGGAGGAGTGGGTGGAGGGCCCCTGGATCTCGTGGAATAGGATGATGTTGTCAGAGCGCACGAACTAACCTTTGGGGAGGGGAATAATAAAAAAAAGTAAAAACAAAAAGGTAACAAGTTAGCAAGGATTATAAGAAAATGTTGCAATATTTAAACACATAGCGCAAGAATGTAAATCGTGTCCTAGTTTGGGGGACCTCTTTGTGCCCAAGGTAGGCCTAGCGACAAATTTATTGGGAAAACTTAAAATGCTAAATGCCTCATTTTATTGATAAAAGTTGACGGATCCCAAATCGACACTAGATAAACAGGAAATGAAAATCACTAATGGCCATTGGCCTTATTACATTTTATAAAGCGAAAAGAATAAATCCTATCTATTTGGTCCCAGAAGGACCTTCCTCAGGTTGAATGCTCTCATTGATCAAATCCTCCAGCTCGCGTACCAGTAAAAATGCCTTTGCCAGGTGTTCTCCTTCGTTTTCCTCAGCGTTTTGGCAGTCGGCGACTCTCTTCCTCACTTTTCCCTCCAATTCCAGCAGGCTGTATTGTAGATATTCCAACTTTTCTCTAGCTTTGGCGGCCCTCTCTTTCCACTCATTGATTTGGTCATTTGATGGAAGACTCTTCCACCAGTCTAGCAAAAGTGAAGGTGTGCTAACCATACCGAAGCTGGGGACCTCGTTCTTCATTTTCTGCAAAACAAAAGGGTTAAGACCATACCCCCACTGGACTCGACTATTTAATATCAACAATTAGCATGAAAACATTTAGTTCAACAAATTAATGCACAGAACGTGGTAGTGTCCGTTTGGGTTTTGGGGAAATCCAATGGACTTGGGACAAGGCTATCTTAAAGAGTCATTATGCGAACAACATAACTGACTCGGTTAGGTTTGACCATGATGCATGCACAGGTTAAACAGAGTAAGGTTTCTATGGGGTTTCAGACTGGTACCCTTGAGCGGACAACTCAAGGGGGAAAGGCACGGAACCGTCAACTACACCGTTGATCGACTGATTTTACCGTAAATATGACTTTTCCGGATTTAGGGGTGATAATATCGGAAGAGCGCAACCACTCATTATAAGCGTTGCTATGGTATTTATTTGGCATGAGTGGAATATGATGTTGAGCATGATTATGCAATAATTAAAAGCATGTTGTCACGTATATTCACGTTAAGAAAGCGGTAAATACAACAATTTCATAATTTAAAGCAGTAGTAAGGAAAGAAACAAAGAAGACAAGTCAGTTTTGCAGTTGAAAAAGGAATTGAATGCTTAAAAGAAATAAACAGTAATTGCACATAAAGAGGTATAAATCCACAATAATAGTCTGAAATGGTAAAAGCCTAAAGATCCCCCGCGTAATCGCCATGCTGTCGCGCCCCCTTTTTTTCCTAAGCGAAAATCGGGTTTATGGCATTTGGAGAGACAACTCATTCTTTTTGGGAATTGGGTTTGAATTTGGAGAGTCGCCACCTAATTATTAGGGTACATTAGGACACCAAAAGAGTTCGATTTAAATAACCAGAGATAGGGTAAGGGCTTGAAATTATTCTAAGGGGAAGGTGTTAGGCACCCCTCAGAATCTACTAGTGTGGTTCCCGGTCAAACAATTATTGTGAATTGAGGTGCAATTAATGTATAAGAAAATAAGGCTCAAATAATAGGGGATTTCAACACATAATGGTTTGAAAGTAAACAAGTTTTGATAGAACAATTAGAAAACCTAATTTTTTAGAATAAGGAGTTAAATTGCTAAAAAAATAAAGAATAAAGGAAAGGGTTTCCTACGTCTATGCATTACTCGTTTTAAACCTTATAGGTATGGCATCTAAATGAAGTTTGTATATGCAGAATTAAAGTACCCTATAGGCAGGTTTTCTACATGAAGTTGCATATGCAGAATTAAAAGTACCCTATTGGCAAGTTTTCTTCGTGAAGTTGAAAAAGTATCCTATAGGCATGGTCTCTAGGTAAAGTTCGAATATGCAGGAGTTAAAACACCCTATAGGCATGTTTTCTATCCTTGCATGCATAGTTACCCACCCTTTTCACTAGCCAGCCCCAAGTGTGTATTACAACTTATTACAAACCAGAATAACAAACTACATCAGAATAGAAAAATACAAAGAAAGTACAATCGGAGGAGGCCTGATTCTTGACTTCCTCTCTGAGTTACGAGATAAACCAACTCAAAGACCATTGATCCAAAGCCTTTCTCCAATTTGAGTGTGTCAGAGTTCCCTAAGAGACTCAATGGGACTCCGGGCAATGCTCACACCCAAATTGTATTACCAGAATAGGGACAAGTATAGTGTGGAAGTGCCAACCCTCAAGTGTCCAAGTTCAGAGGGAGCTCATGGGTCCCAAGGCAAGGCTCACAAGAGGGGGGCAAAACTTAAGTCTAAGAGAGAGTGGATGTGCAGAAACGGAATTTTAAGAACTAAGGACGTAATGGAGAGGAAAGAGGTGCTGGGAAACAGTTACAAAATTGATAATTTCACATAAAATGGGTTCAGGGATTGGGAGCTTGCAAAGAGCCTATGTACTTAGGCACTCTTTAATTCTGGGCATGCACAGCAATATGGAGTGTTGTTATACTTGCAAAATCAACCAGAATACACAACATATAGTGGTAACATAGAGGTTTGAGTCATAGACAACAATACTAAATATTGTTATGCCTCAAACAAGCCATCAGTACCAAACACATTGGGGTAGGGGTTCAGGATACATCATAAATTCAGAACAGGCAGAATTGCTAAAATAAGTACTGAATTAAACACAAGTAGTAGGCAGACAAATAGGTAAAAGGATTAAGTACACATATTGTTGTGATGCTGAAATCTTAATCAGAACATACCAGCTCAGAGAAGCAAAATATAGTAAAGGCAGGTAGCAGAACTTTTTAAAACAGACCACAGTACAAGTAGAAAAGCATAAGAGAGTGTTGTTTGAGTGTAAGTGATTTTTGAACTCAGAGTGTTCGTGGGTGTCTGTGTTAATGAGAGAGCAGGGTATTTATAGTTTCAAAACAAGTAGAAAATAAGGAAAGAATCATAGCTTAGCAGTAATTATGGAACTATGTACAAATTAAAATAAAATCAGTATAAGGACTTCCTTTAATTAAGGAGTTGAAATCAAACGATAATGGGCAGAAAACATTTAAGGAAGGAAATCAAGTAAGCATCAGGTGAAGAGGAGATTTCGAATCTAGTCGAGCAATAGATGAGGCAGCTTCAGAAGCTCGAATAGGTTCAAAGAAGTTAAGGTTTTGAAATCAATCGAATTCAGAGCATGACAACTAAGTAAATCATATAGCAAATAGCCTCAGAACTCGACTGAACCCTAAATTTTAGGGTTTTCACCATCAATCGAGTTCTAGAGATGAAAACGATTAAATCAGACAAATACTAACAAAAGTAGATTCAAAAACCTCAAAAGAAACTAAGATTTTTAACATGCAAACTCCAGTAGAAGAACAACATAAAGAAACACAGTAGAACATGTTAAAAATCAGAGAAAGCTTCAAAACAACTTTAACAAAACCTAATCGGAAAAGACAAGGGGTTTTAGAGGCAGAGTTTTGAAAAAAACCTTGAGAAAAGCGTTTAGAAATTTAGAGTAAACACAGATCTAGAACAGATCTAAAGAAATTGGAAGAACCTCAAAGGCTAGGGTTTCGGAAGAACCCCAGATGGTGAGAAAGGCTTGGAAAATTATCGATCTTAAGCAGAAAAGTCGAGAGTCAGGCTTCAATGGCCATGGCTGGTCGGAGTAAGGTAGAAAGTGACCGGAGACAGCCATAGAACTGTAATCACCAAGGTCTGGACCAAACTTCTTCGAGGTCTGGCTTTGAAACCATAGCAATCGGGCATGTAGGAGCCAAGGGAGGTAGATACAGGCCTTCAATGGCTTCGGAGGCCATACATTTGCGAGATTTTTAGGCGGTAACTGAGGGCGGCGGCTATGGTTTGAGAGGGAGTTTGAGAGAGAATTGGGAGAGGGGGGGTATTCAAAGGTGGCTACAGGTGAGAAATGATTAGGTTTAGGGGTTAGTTCAGGTTAAAAAAGGAAGGGGCAGATGTGAGCCATTCATCTAGGCAATCAACGGCTGGGATTAAAAAGGAATCCGGGCGGACTATTTAATTGGGTCATGGGTCGGTTTAGACAGGGATTGGGTCATGGTAATTGGGTTTAAAAATGGGTGCAATTGGGGTGCCAAATCCGGCTAAAACTAAAATGAAAAATGGGCTAACATTTAAATAGCCATTTTTCCCTATTTGATTTACACAAATAGTAAAATAATTTATGAAAATAAATTAAAGGTTCCAAAATTATTTATAGCACATAATTAACTATTTAAAAATACCAGACCTAATTTTTATGAATATAAATGTAATTAATCTTAAAAGAGGCTAATGTTGTAATTATATACAATTTAACTTTAAAAATATTAAATGACTTTGTAAAAATATGCAAAAATCACATTAGCTATATTTTGGTATAAATGGGAGAGTCCTATAAATGAATTACCAAAAAATTATAATTTGGGGAAAAATTATTGGGTTTTTATGGATAAAATAGGGCAATAAATTAATTTAAAAAAATCTTTGAAAATTAGAAAAAATAATAAAACATTTGGACATATTTATATATGAAAACATATGCTATTTTGAAAGTATTTTGCATATTAAAAATATATCGGGAAAAATTGGGTATCAACAGCTGCCCCTCTATACTCGGGAAGGATGAAAGAGTTCTCGGGTAAAGACATGATGGCCAATTTTGACCAAACAAAATGGTTCGAGGAAACTTAGGTTGGCTCTGGATTCTGGGCTGCCTACATATCCCTGGTCTTACAGGAATCAGGCAATATGTAGTTCAGGATCCGTCGGCGGAGTATGCCGATGGAGACTTTTCAAGAACGGACGCAATATTAATGAAGGGGTGAATGGTTGAAGTCTGATAGGGTTGCGGGAACCAGAGCGGGATCGCTCCTGCCGAGACGGCCATTGCTCACCAGATTTCCTGCAAATAAGCAACACAAGCATATATGGTGCGTAATTTAAACATGATGTAATTTCCTGTCGGACCATGCGGATTGTCTTTGAACGGTTAGAATGACGTCCTTAGACCATGATGTCCTGGGCCATGAAGCGTGTAATAAAGGATTCGCGGGCTATGAAATGATGCTCTCAGGCTCTGAGGATGATGCCTTTGAATAACGATATGCAAAAGATTAAAAGGGGTCCTCAGGCCATGGCATGGCGTTCTCGGGCTATGAGAATGATGCCTCCGAACAATGACACCTTTAGACAATTTGGCGATCTTTCAGCCCATGAATTGCGATAGGTGGCAATTTTTCATCCCATGAAATATAATAGGTGGCGGTCTTTCAGCCGTGCAAAATGTAGAGGTGGCGATCTTTTAGCTATGCAGAATGAAGAGGTGGTGATCTTTCAGCCATGCAAATGTAGAGGTGGCGATCTTTCAGCCATGCAGAATGAAGAGGTGGCGATCTTTTAGCCATGCAAATGTAGAGGTGGCGATCTTTCAACCATGCAAATGTAGAGGTGGCAATCTTTCAGCCATGCAGAATAAAGAGGTGGCGATCTTTCAACCATGCAAAATAAAGAGGTGGCGATCTTTCAGCCATGCAAATGTAGAGGTGGCGATCGCTCAGCCATGTAAATGTAGAGGTGGCGGTCTTTCAGCCATGTAGAATAGAGAGGTGGCGATCTTTCAGCCATTCAAATGTAGAGGTGGCGATCTTTTAGCCATGCAATTATAGAGTTGGCGATCTTTCAGCCATGCAAAGTAGAGGTGGCGATCTTTTAGCCATGCAAATGTAGAGGTGGTGATCTTTCAGCCACGCAAATGTAGAGGTGGCGATCTTTAAGCCATGCAGAATGAAGAGGTGGCGATCTTTCAGCCATGCAAATGTAGAGGTGGCGATCTTTCAGCCATGCAAATGTAGAGGGTGCGATCTTTCAGCCTATGCAATGCAGGAGGAGGTAGAGCTTAACCTCGGAAGGCAGAATGGTAGCCTTATGCAATGCAGAAATATAGATGGAGACAGCGCTTAGTCTCGGAAGGCAGAATGGTAGCCTTATGCAATGCAGGAATACAGATGGAGGTAGAGCTTAACCTCGGAAGGCAGAATGGTAGCCTTATGCAATGCAGAAATGCAGATGGAGACTGCACTTAGTCTCGAAAGGCAGAATGGTAGCCTTATGCAATGCAAGAATGCAGATGGAGATAGAGCTTAGTCTCGGAAGGCAGAATGGTAGCCTTATGCAATGCAAGAATGCAGATGGAGACAGCGGTTAGTCTCGAAAGGCAGAATGGTAGCCTTATGCAATGCAAGAACGCAGATGGGGACAAAGCTTTGTCTCGGAAGGCAGAATGGCAGCCTTATGCAATGCAAGAACGCGGATGGAGGTAGAGCTTAACCTCGAAAGGCAGAATAGTAGCCTTATGCAAAAATAAGATAACAAATGGTAATAGAACTTTCTTAGCTGATAGCAGATTGCGATATTGTAACTACTGGGGATATTGTGCCTGTTGGGGACACTATTGTGTGCAGATAGCAACTGTGAGTAAGTGTAATGGTTCTAAGAGTTGTATTCCTGAACAGTTTTTGTCTCGTGAGTGTATAGTATATTCGATGATTTTTCAATTCAAGTGTCTGCATCCAAAAAATTGTGAGTTTTGTAAATAAAAAGGGGTGGTTAGTTCGTATCCCCCGCTGGCTCTGCTTGACCTGCTCGGCTTTGAACTGGTGATACTGTATGTATCATTAGGGTAGCATTGCTAAACAAGACAATTTCAGTAATAGACATGCATGATTTAGTAAAAAAATGACATAATAATTATAATTTTTTAGATGAACCGATAACTGTGACGTGGTTCAGGACATTGAAACCTCTCTTGCTACGGAATTTTGAGGGTCCTCGTCAAAATTCTACCCCAGTTTAACGGGTTGATATTTTTGACTGTTGCTTGCAATGATTGGCTGAAATCAACTTCGGAATTTTGAGGGTTCTCCTCAAAATTCTGCCCCAGTTTCTAAGTGCGGAGGAAAATTCTGCCCTAGTAACGCTTGACTGCATCTGATTTGATCGGCTTTAGCCAGACTTCTCCATCCATTTCTGCAAGTATGAGGGCTCCTCCGATCAGGACCCGGTGAACCATGTACAAACCCTGCCAGTTAGGAGAGAACTTCCCTTTTGCTTCATCTTGATGTGGGAAAATCTTCTTTAACACCAGTTGCCCCGGTGTGAACTGTCTCGGCTTGACTCTTTTGTTGAAGGCTCTGGACATTCTGTTCTGATAAAGTTGACCATGACAAACTGCATTTATTCTTTTCCCGTCTATAAAGTCTAGTTGCTCATAACGACTTTTCACCCACTATGCATCATCGAGCTCAGCTTCCTGTATGATCCTTAGGGAAGGAATTTCTACCTTAGTGGGAATGACTGCCTCTGTACCATAAACTAGCATATATGGGATTGCTCCAGTTGATGTGCGGACTGTGTGTGATATCCCAATAAAGCAAATGATAACTTCTCGTGCCACTGTTTATGCTTCTCTATCATTTTCCTCAATATCTTCTTCATACTCTTGATGGCAGCTTCTATGGCTCCATTCATCTGAGGCCTGTAGGCTGTAGAATTCTTGTGTTTGATCTTGAAAGTTTCACACATAGCTTTCATCAAGTTACTGTTGAGATTGGAGCCATTATCAGTAATGATTGACTCTGGAATACCGAATCGACAAACAATGCGGTCGCAGACAAAGTCTGCCATAACTTTCTTAGTCACTGCTCTGTAAGATGCTGCTTCGACCCATTTGGTCAAATAGTCGATTGCTACTAGGATAAACCTGTGCCCGTTGGAGATGGCAAGCTTGATTGGTCCAATAATATCCATTCCCCAAGCGGCGAACAACCATGGTGAGCTTGTTGTATTAAGCTCGTTTGGAGGTACCTTTATCATGTATGCATGTATCTGGAAATGGTGGCATTTTCGGACATACTGGATGCAGTCTGTTTCCATAGTCATCCAAAAGTAACCAGCTTGGAGTATCTTCTTTGCTAAGACAAAACCGTTCATATGTGGACCGCAGGTCCCAGCGTGAATTTCCTCTAGTAGCATGGATGTTTCTTTTGCGTCGACACACCTTAGTAACCCCAAATCAGGAGTCCTCCTATACAGGATTCCTCCGTTGTGAAAGAAGTTATTGGACAACCTCCGAAGTGTGCATTTCTGAGTAGGATTTGCAAGTTCTGGGTATTCACTTTTTGCCAAATATTCCTCAATATCATGAAACTAGGGCTTTCTGTCTGCTTCTTCTTCGACGTGGGCATAATAAGCTGGCTAATCATGGATCTTTATTGGAATGGGATCAATGAAGTTTTTGTCTGGATGTTGTATCATGGATGACAAGGTAGCCAATGCATCGGCAAGCTCATTCTGGATTCTATGAACATGCTGGAATTCCATCTTTATAAACCTCTTTCTCAATTCCTATACATGATGCAGATACAAGAGTATCTTGGAGTTCTTGGTTGCTCATTCTTCTCGTACCTGATGTATAAGTAAGTCTGAATCTCCAATCACTAGCAATTCTTGAATGTTCATGTCGATGGCCATCTTGAGCCCTAAGATGCAAGCTTCATATTCGGCCATGTTGTTGGTGCACGGGAATCTGAGTTTCGCAGACACCGGGTAATGTTGACCGGTATTCGATACTAGGACTGCTCCTATGCCAACTCCTTTGAAATTTGCTGCTCCATCGAAAAACATTCTCCAACCATCATAGGATTCTGCAATGTCTTCTCCTATGAACAATACCTCTTCGTCAGGAAAATACTTTTTCAGGGGTTCGTATTCTCCATCCACGAGATTTTTAGTAAGGTGATCTGCTAGTGCCTGCCCCTTGATTGCCTTCTGAGTCACATAGACAATGTCAAATTCACTCAATAGGATTTGCCACTTGGCTAGCTTGCCAGTGGGCATGGGCTTCTGAAAGATGTACTTCAAAGGATCCATCTTTGATATGAGATATGTAGTGTAAGCACAGAAGTAGCGCCTCATCTTCTGAGCTACCCAAGTCAAAGCACAACAGGTGCGTTCTAATAGAGAATACCGGTCCTCGTACGGGGTGAACTTCTTACTGAGATAATAAATGGCCTGCTCCTTCCTCCCTGTTTCACCATGTTGTCCCAAAACGCAACTGAAAGCTCCATCCAATACTGCAAGGTAGAGTAATAGAGGTCTACCTGGCTCGGGCGGGACCAAGACGGGTGGTGTCAACAGGTAGTCCTTGATTCTATTGAAAGCTTTTTGGCAGTCATCAGTCCATTTGGTAGCGGCATCTTTCTTTAACATCTTAAAGATTGGCTCACAAATAACTATAGATTGTGCTATGAACCGGCTGATGTAATTCAGTCTCCCTAAGAAACTCATCATATCCTTCTTGTTTTTTGGCGGTGGCAATTCTTGAATAGCTTTGACCTTTGATGGATCTAGTTCTATTCCTCGTCAACTCACAATAAACCCAAGTAGTTTTCCAGCAGGAACCCCAAATTCACATTTTGCGGGATTCAGTTCCAGGTTGTACCTTTGCAATCTATTGAAAAACTTCCTCAAATCTTCCATGTGATCAATGGCTTTCTTGGACTTGATAATAACATCATCTACGTACACCTATATCTCCTTATGTATCATATATTGTAAAATGGTAGTCATGGCCCTCATGTAGGTGGCCCCTGCATTCTTTAACCCAAATGGCATCATCTTGTAACAGTACATTCCCCATGGCATAATAAAAGTCTTTATCTCAGTATCTTCTTCATCCATCCAGATCTGATGATACCCAGCAAAACAATCTACAAATGATTGCAACTCATGCTTTGCGCAATTGTCAATCAGGATATGTATGTTTGGCAAGGGAAAGTCGTCTTTCGGACTGGTCCGGTTGAGATCCCGGTAGTCGACACAGACTCTCACCTTCCCGTCCTTCTTTGGTACTGGCACGATGTTGGCTAACCATGTCAGGTATTCTACTACCCTGAGAACCTTAGCTTTGACCTGCTTAGTGACCTCTTCCTTGATTTTCAGACTCATATCAAGCTTGAATTTCCTGAGCTTTTGCTTTACCGGCGGACATGTTGGATCAGTTGGCAGTTTGTGAGCCACAATAGACGTACTTAGACCAGTCTTGTCATCATACGACCAGGCGAATATGTCCCTATATTCCCTTAGAAATTTCGTGTATTCCTTCTTTTCTGATGGTGATAAGTGGATACTGATTCGTGTTTCTTTTACATTTTCTGCATCTCCTAGGTTAACAACTTCTGTTTCGTCTAGGTTGGACTTAGGTCTATTCTCAAAATTCTCTACTTCTTTAACCATCTCTTCTTGTATGTCATCTTCCTATGAATCTATGTCTGTTTGTTGCATTGTCTCATTGCATGTCACATTCATCGGTTCATCAAGATAAGTAATAGTAATGTTGTATAGGTAAAGTAATGATAGAAAATGATAGCAATAAGTATTGATTCATAAGAAAAATCAAAAATGCTTTTGATAAATTGAATAACTGTTTTGAACATCGAAGATCTTATTGCGGGAATTGAAAATGCGAAAAGAAAATTATTTAGAAAATAAAATAGTGAATGATGCTTGTTTTAGCCTTGCTACCCCGAAGCTCGGCGGGCTTTGGTTGTCCTGATGGTCTAATTATTTAGGCGTGCTCCTCTGCTTACAGCCTGTACGGAAGGGCCTTTCTCCCCCTCCTACTCGAGAACAACACAACAATCCATGTCATTGTCCTCTAAGAACAAGTTTTTCACAGCTGTCAGTGCTTCCTCTTCTTCTGACCCATAGATAATATCGGCCGATTGGAAAGTCTGCTCCAAATGTGGTATTGGCTGCTCTAGCGGATAGTAAGGACCGCACCATGGTGGCGATCAGTTGTTGAATTCCTCCCAGGTGTACTCATATCCCAGACCGAAAGTAGTGCCATACTTCTTGAGCTTTATGGGCTTAGCGATTCTTGGAGGTTCTTGCCGACCCCTTTGCCAGGTTCGTACCCACTCCAATTCAATATACTCTTAATCTTGTTATCCCACCATTTGTCTTTGTCAACAGCATTTACCCGTTCGATGTGATGGTAAGTCTCTCCTCCCAGCTTCTTTCTCCCCTCGATTGATGGAATGGTCTGACGACTGTATATAGGATTGCTACCATCGCCGTGAATGATTACTTCTTGGTAATTCCATTCAAACCTTACTGCCTGATGCAGTGTTGATGCTACGGCTGTAGCAGCGTGAATCCAAGGCCATCCCAATAGTATATTGTAAGATGTCGGCACGTCTATCACCTGGAAATCAACATCGAACCAATTTGGCCCCATTTGCAAACAAAGACTAATCTCCCCAATGGTGGACCTTTGGGAACCATCGAAAGTTTTCACGTTAATGGCTTCATCGTTTATCTCATGCAGTCCCTTACCCAACTTATTTAGTGTTACCAGTGGACAAATATTGAGACTGGAACCCCCGTCGATCAGGATCCTGGTGATGAAGTAGTCCTCGCATTGCACAGTAATGTGCAGTGCTTTGTTGTGTCCCAACCCTTCAAGTGGTAGCTCATCTTCATGAGAAGTAATTTTATGACTTTCCAATACCTGTCCGACCATGTTAGCCATTTCCCCGCCAGTGATGTTGCTTGGCACGTATGCTTTACTTCACTTAGCACCTTCAATAGAGCATTCTTGTGTGCCTCAGAATTTTGTAACAAAGCAAGTATGGAGATCTACGCCGGTGTTTTGTTCAACTGGTCGATGATCGAGTATTCCTTGGCCTGTATCTTTCTCCAAATATCATCTGGACCCGTCTCAATGATGGGTGATTAATTGGAGGCCTGCTTGCTTGACTCAGCTAGGTGTTCCGGGGTATAGATCCTACCAGGTCTCGTCATACCCTGTGCGGCAACAGTTTCCTCGAACCTAACCTTGCCTTTCCTCCTTGCCTCAGTTGTATAGTCCCATGGTATAGCCTTTGTGTGGAATGGTGTCATGGTCGACATCGCCACTGGGATCGGCGTGGCTATCTTTACTCCGAATGGAGCATGGGCCTTGGGTGGAAAAACTGCAACTTCAAATGGCGTAGGTGCATTTGCTGGAGACACGAATTTGACATCAATTGGCGCTGGTGTCTTTGCAGATGGCGTTATTTTAAACTCAAGTGGCACAGACATATTTACCTCGGTGTTCCCCAGGGGTTGAATCAGGACCACAATTAGATTAAGAGTAATTATTGGCTTCTTTGGGTCATCACCTTCTGCGATCAACGCGATAGACCCCTCGGGATCCCAATCATCCTCTATTTCAATCATGTGAACGCCTCCACCCTTATGGTCTGACATAGGGTTGTTGCGGACATTCAGAGTGGGTTCCTTTGCCACAATAATTTTGTTGTCAATCAGAGCCTGGATTTTGTCTTTCAAAGAACGACATTCATCGATAGCGTGTCCTTTAATGCCGGAATGGTATGCACAGGATTTGTTTGGATTAACCCACTGAGAAGGATTCTCAGGAGTTATAGTAGGGATAGGGGTGACATAACCAGTAGCTTTAAATCTCTCGTATAACTGGTCAATGGGTTCGGCAATGGCTATATACTGTTTAGGAGGTCTGCGGTCAAAATTTGGTCGAGGTCTAGGGAAGTTTTGGCGTGTAGGAGGTGATTGATAGTGGGATGGTTGAGCATTGTAGGCTTGGTAAACATGTGTGGGTTGGGAATATCTGGGTGAAGTAGGCTGATATATGGGTGGTGGAGATGATTGATAAATGGGTGGTGGAGTTTGATAAGAGGGTAAGGGTGCTTGGTAGTTTGGAGTAGGCTGATATGTGAGTGGAGGCATTGGATAGGTCTGGTATTTGATGGGAGATTTGGTTATTTGTGCCACCATTACGGCTCCTATGTCCCTTTTCTTGGACACACCACCGGACTGTAAGGCCTTATTTGTAGCTTGCAAGGCCTCAAAGTTCGTAACCATACAGCTTTTGATGCCCTCTTCGATCCTTTTGCCCATCTTGATAATGTCGGAAACTTTTGTGGATCTCAATCATCATCAGCCTTTCATAATACTGCGGGTCCTGAGCCCGGACAAAGAATTTGTTCATCTGTTCCTCTTCTAAGGCAGGTCTGACCTTCGAAGCTTTGGACCTCCAGCGAGTAGCATACTCGCGAAACGTTTCTATAGGTTTCTTCTTTCGATTCTGAATGTAGAACACATCAGGCGATTTCTCCGTGTTGAACCTAAACCTATCCATAAAATCGGACGCCATGCCTACCCAACTTGACCACTTCTTCGGATCTTGGCTAATGTGACAAGATAGAGCATCTTCTTTCAGACTCCTCATGAAAAGCTTCATACGGATTCTCTCGTCTTTCCCTACTCCAACCAGCTTGTCACAGTATGTTCTCAAATATACTCTTGGATCCCCTGTACCATCAAAAATCTCAAACTTAGGAGGTTTGTACCCCTCGGGCAGTTCGACATCGGGCTGTATGCAAAGATCCTCATAGCTCATCCCCTCAATTCCCTTTTTTCCTTCAACGCCTTGAATTCGGCTAGTTAATTTCTTAAGTTCCTCAGCCAGGTTCCTGATGAGCAAGTTTTTGTCGCCAGACTCGAGTGTGCTTGAGATGGGTTGGCTGGAGTGTGGTATGGTCTCCACATAGATGGGAGTGTTATGGTAGGTGTGAAAGTGGTCATTTGTGGAGTTTTGGAGTTCTGGGATGAGTAGTGAAGTGTTATTTGGGGTATGGCAAGTATTGCATTGGGTCTTTGGTGGAACAGTATGGGCAGCGGGATGATTCTGTTGCTTTGGGATGTTTTGAGGTGGTGTAGGGTTTTGAGTATTGGGAAAGGTGATATCCGGGGTGCTGAGGGAAAATGACAAGCTTGCCAAATTCCGAACCTGATCGAGCTCTTCTTGGAATTTCAACAATTTCTATTCAAGTTGGGATACATTTTCCTTAGGAACCTGAGTACCATGACCATTGGTGGCCTCTACCCGTTCAGTTTCATTCTCCCTTCTGACGTTGTTCAAATCTTCCATTTTGCCTTTTTTCTTGTTTTTTATAGGACTAAGAGGAGGAGTGGGTGGAGGGCCCCTGGATCTCGTGGAATATGATGATGTCACTAGAGTGCACGAACTAACCTTTGGGGAGGGGAATAATAAAACAAAAGTAAAAACAAAGAGGTAACAAGTTAGCAAGGATTATAAGAAAATGTTGCAATATTTAAACACATAGCGCAAGAATGTAAATTGTGTCCTAGTTTGGGGGACCTCTTTGTGCCCAATGTAGGCCTAGCGACAAATTGATTTGGAGAACTTAAGATGCTAAATGCCTCATTTTATTGATAAAAGTTGACGGATCCCAATCGACACTAGACAAACAGGAAATGAAAATCACTAATGGCCATTGGCCTTATTACATTTTATAAAGCGAAAAGAAAAACTCCTATCTATTTGGTCCCAGAAGGACCTTCCTCAGGTTGAATGCTCTCGTTGATCAAATCCTCTAGCTCGCATAGGTTCACCAGTAAAAATGCCTTTGCCATGTGTTCTCCTTCGTTTTCCTCAGTGTTCTAGTAGTCGGCAACTCTTTTCCTCACTTTTCCTTCCAATTCCAGTAGACTGTATTCTAGATGTTCCAACTTTTCGCTAGCTTTTCGCTAGCTTTGGTGGCCCTCTCTTTCCACTCATTGATTTGGTCATTTGATGGAAGACTCCTCCACCAGTCTAGCAAAAGTGAGGGTGTGCTAACCATACCGAAGCTGGGGACCTCGTTCTTCATTTTCTGCAAAACAAAAGGGCTAAGACCATATCCCCACCGGAATCGACTATTTAATATCAACAATTAGCATGAAAACATTTAGTTCTCCAAATTAATGCACAGAACGTGGTAGTGTCCATTTGGGTTTTGGAAAAATCCAGTGGACTTTGGACAAGGCTATCTTAAAGAGTCATTGTGCGAACAACATAACTGACTAGGCTAGGTTTGACCATGATGCATGACAGTTTAAATAGAGTAAGGTTTCTATGGGGTTTCAGACTGGTACCCTTGAGCGGATAACTCAAGGGGGAAAGGCAAGGAACCGTCGACTACACCGTTGATCGACTGGTTTTACCGTAAATATGCCTTTTCCGGATTTAGG
Source organism: Nicotiana sylvestris (assembly GCF_000393655.2). Classification (NCBI taxonomy): domain Eukaryota; kingdom Viridiplantae; phylum Streptophyta; class Magnoliopsida; order Solanales; family Solanaceae; genus Nicotiana; species Nicotiana sylvestris. The sequence continues at coordinate 87,796,304 of NC_091068.1, read as the reverse complement.
GGTGATAATATTGGAAGAGCGCAACCACTCATTATAAGCGTTGTTATGGTATTTGTTTGGCACGAGTGGACTATGATGTTGAGCATGATTATGCAATAATTAAAAGCATGTTAGCACGTATTTTCACGTTAAGAAAGTGGTAAATACAACAGTTTCATAATTTAAAGAAGTAGTAAGGAAAAAAAAAGACAAGTCAGTTGTGTAGTTGAAAAGGGAATTGAATGCTTAAAAGAAATAAATAAGTAATTGCACATAAAGAGGTATAAATCCACAATAATAGTCTGAAATGGTAAAAGCCTAAAGATCCTCAGCGGAATCGCCATGCTGTCGCGCCCCCTTTTTTCCTAAGCGAAAATCGGGTTTATGACATTTGGAGAGACAACTCATTCTTTTTGGGAATTGGGTTTGAATTTGGAGAGTCGCCACCTAATTATTAGGGTGCATTAGGACACCAAAAGAGTTCGATTTGAATAACCAGAGATAGGGTAAGGGCTTGAAATTATTCTAAGGGGAAGGTGTTAGGCTCCCCTCAGAATCCGCTAGTGTGGTTCCCAACCAGATAATTATTGTGAATTGAGGTGCAATTAACATATAAGCAAATAAGGCTCAAATAATAGGGGATTTCAACACATAATGGTTTGAAAGTAAACTAGTTTTTAAAGAACAATTAGAAAAGCTAATTTTTTTAGAATAAGGAGTTAAATTGCTAAAAGAATAAAGAATAACGGAAAGGGGGTCCTAGGTTTATTGAAAATATGGATCACCCCACACAACGTCTAGTAATCACTCCTCAATGAGGGGCTACACATGACATTATCGTGTGGTCATCATATCCATAGCTACCCTTCCCACTCCATTAAGGTATTAAAGCGCGGATTGGTCTCGATTACTTATTGCATGCTATTAACCGTCTCATTCCTATCAATCCTGGAGGCACTTAGGACTACTAATCCTAAAAGGGAGGGATGTTGGGCTTATTTGGAGTTTCAAAGGTAAAAATTCTAAGGCGACATACAAAAACACATATTGTATATAAAAGGGGAAACACATAAGCATATAGGCTCAAGTATACCTCCTCGAACAAACACATAAAGTAGCATGTCTTACACATACTGCTTAGGTCTGATTGAAAAATATTAAAGACGAGGGAGATAAGATTGTTGAGGCAGTTTTAGTTTATTGCATAACTCAGATAAGAAGTCCGAATCAAGCCTGCCTGCTGGTTGTAGTGATTAATAGATTCAGTTTTATAGTTATTATTCTAAGGCTTGCCTAAGTGTTTAGAAGGGGTCCTATAGGCATGATATCTACCGAATTTATAAGGTGATGAGATAGTAGAAGCTTGAAATAAATTATTCGAAATCCTATAAGCATGCTTGTTAAACCTTGTTATGCGAGGGAATTAGGTTATTAAGAGAGGTAGAATGAACAAAAAAAACTGAACTGGATACAAGTTCTGCAGGTGGTAGTATCTACTGTTACCGACTTTAATTCCTAGGAGCAGGTTATCTAACATTGACTGCGAATGAAAGCAAATCAGATTGATATAAGAAACCCCTATAGGCATGATTTCTATGCATTAATCGTTTTAAACCTTATAGGTATGACATCTAAATGAAGTTTGAAATATGCAGAATTAAAAGTACCCTATAGGCAGGTTTTCTACATAAAGTTGAATATGCAGAATTAAAAGTACCCTATAGGCAAGTTTTCTTCGTGAAGTTGAAAACATATCATATAGGCATGGTCTCTAGGTGAAGTTCGAATATGCAGGAGTTAAAACACCCTATAATCATGTTTTCTACCCTTGCATGCATAGTTACCCACCCCTTTTCACTAGCCAGCCCCAAGTGTTTATTACAACATATTACAAACTAGAATAACAAACTACATCAGAATAGAAAAATACAAAGAAAGTACAACCAGAGGAGCCCTGATTCTTGACTTCCTCTCTGAGTTACGAGATAAACCAACTCAAAGACCATTGATCCAAAGCCTTTCTCCAATTTGAGTGTGTCAGAGTTCCCTAAGAGACTCAATGGGACTCTAGGCAGTGCTCACACCCAAATTGTATGACCAAAATAGGGACAAGTGCAGTGTAGAAGTGATAGCCCTCAAGTGTCCAAGTTCAGAGGGAGCTCATGGGTCCCAAGGCAAGGCTCACAAGAGGGGGGCAGAACTTAAGTCTAAGAGAGAGTGGAAGTGTAGAAACAGAATTTTAAGAACTAAGGAAGTAAAGGAGAGGAAAGAGGTGTTGGGAAACAGTTACAAAATTGATAAAATCACCTAAAAGGGGTTCAGGGATTGGGAGCTTGCAAAGAGCCTATGAACCTAGGCACTAGTTAATTTTGGGCATGCACAGCAATAGGGATTGCTGTTATGCTTACAAAATCAACCAGAATACACAACATATAGTGGTAACATAGAGGTTTGAGTCATACACAGCAATACTCAATACTGTCATGCCTCAAACAAGCCATCAGTACCAAACACATTGGGGTAGGGGTTTAGGATACATCATAAATTCAGAACAGGCAGAATTGCTAAAATAAGTACTGAATTAAACACAAGCAGTAGGCAGACAAACAGGTAAAAGGAGTAAACATATTGTTGTGATGCTGAAATCTTAATCGGAACATACCAGTTCAGATAAGCAAAATATAGTAAAGGCAGGTAGCAGAACTTTTAAAACAGGCCACATTACAAGTAGTAAAGTAGAAGAGAGTGTTTTTTGAGTGTAAGTGATTTTAGAACTTAGAGTGTTCGTGTGTGTCTGTGTTAATGAGAGAGTAGGATATTTATTGTTTGAAAACAAGTAGAAAATAAGGCAAAAATCATAGCTTAGCAGTAATTATGGAACTATGTACCAATTAAAATCAAATCAGTATAAGGACTTCCTTTAATTAAGGAGTTGAAATCAAACGGTAATGGGCAGAAAACATTTAAGGAAGGAAATCAAGTAAGCATCAGGTGTAGAGTAGACAGTTAGGGGTTTGTGCATAGAGGTTTAATTAAGGGAAGAATCTTTGAAATACTCGATTAGCCAAATAAGGTAAGAAAACAAAGTAAAGTTGCAGCATATGGAGACAATCGAAAATCAGTACATAGCAAATCAGGGAGTCAAGGATTTCAAAATCACTGATTTAAGGAGAGTGACATGGGTTCCCATGAATAAACAAATAAACTAGGTCAGAAATGGGAGAATTGAAAGTCTAAGGAAAGTTTTCAAATCAACCCAAGAAACAGGGGAATCAGTAAGGCAAAACAAGGAAAGAGCCAATCACTTAACACATGAATGTAATAAAAATAACACAAGAAGGTTTGAAATCAGTCCAAAATTGAAGGTCATTTCATAGGGAAATTCAGCATATAAAAGAGTGCATAAGTATTAGGCATACAAGGCTGAATTTAGGACAAAGAGAAGTGTAATGCAATCACGAAGTCAGTAAGTAGTGGACTGTCGAAACATGGTAGTCACATAGGTCAATCTTAGTAACTCGCTAATAGAGAAAAGAGAGAGCATCAAATAGCATGCAAAGGTGTCAAGTAAAATGACTTTTCTGAAAACTGTAGTCTAGTTTCAAGGAAGTCAAAATCACATAAAGAAACAGAGGATGAAACAAAAAGATTTCGAATCTAGTCGAGCAACAGATAAGGCAGCTTCAGAAGCTCGAATAGGTCCAAAGAAGTTAGGGTTTGAAATCAATCGAATTCAGAGCATGACAACCAAGTAAATCACATAGCAAATAGCCTCAAAACTCGACTGAACCCCAAATTTTAGGGTTTTCACCATCAATCGAGTTCTAGAGATGAAAACGAGTAAATCAGACAAATACTAAGAAAAGTAGATTTAGAAACCTCAAAAGAAACTAAGACTTTTAACATGCAAACTCCAGTAGAAGAACAACATAAAGAAACACAATAGAACATGTTAAAAATCAGAGAAAGCTTCAAAACAACTTTAACAAAACCTAAATCGGAAAAGACAAGGGGTTGGAGGCAGAGTTTTGAAAGAAACCTTGAGAAAAACATTTAGAAGTTTAGAGTAAACATAGATCTAGAACAGATCTAAAGAAATCGGAAGAACCTCAAAGGCTAGGTTTCGGAAGAACCCCAGATGGTGAGAAAGGCTTGGAAAATCATCGATCTTAAGCAGAGACGTCGAGAGTCAGGCTTCAATGGTCATGGCTGGCCGGAGTAAGGTCGAAAGTGACCGGAGACAACCATAGAACTCAAATCACCAAGGTCTTGACCAAACTTCTTCGAGGTCTGGCCTTGAAACCATAGCAATCGGGCATGTAGGAGCCAAGGGAGGTAGATACAGGCCTTCAATGGCTTCAGAGGCCATAGATTTGGGAGATTTTTAGGTGGTAACTAAGGGCGGCGGCTAGGGTTTGAGAGAGAGTTTAGGAGAGAATTGGGAGAGGGGGAAATTCAAAGGTGGCTACATGTGAGAAATGATTAGGTTTAGGGGTTAGTTCAGGTTAAAAAGGAAGGGGAAGATGTGAGCCGTTGATCTAGGCGATCAATGGCTGGGATTAAAAGGGAATCCAAGCGGGTTATTTAATTGGGTCATGGGTCGGTTCAGACAGGGATTGGGTTATGGTAATTGAGTTTAAATTTGTGTCCAATTGAGGTGCCAAATCCGACTAAAATTGAAATGAAAAATGGGCTAATATTTAAATAGCCATTTTTCGTTATTTGATTTACAAAAATAGTAAAATAATTTCTGAAAATAAATTAAAGGTACCAAAATGATTTATAGCACATAATTAACTATTTAGAAATACCAGACCTAATTTTTATGAATATAAACGTAATTAATCTTAAAAGAGACTAATGTTGTAATTATATACAATTTAACTTTAAAAATACTAAATGACTTTGTAAAAATATGCAAAAATCACATTAGCTATATTTTGGCATAAATAGGAGCGTCCTATAAATTAATCACCAAAAAATGATAATTTGGGGAATAATTATTGGGTTTTTATGGATAAAATAGGGCAATAAATTAATTTAAAAAAATCTTTGAAAATTAAAAAAAATAATAAAATATTTGGACATACTTGTATATGCATACATATGCTATTTTGAAAGTATTTTGTATATTAAAAATATATGGAAAAAAATTGGGTATCAACAACCAAAATTGATAATTTACATAAGTCATAATACATCACACGAGGCTAGTCATGCCCGAGAACTAGCGAGCAAAATGCAAAAGCTCAAAACGACCGGTCGGATCGTTACAAAAAACCACCTCAAAGAATTATTTTTTTAATTTTCTAGAATTAGTATTCTAAAGGAAACTTCTAACGGAAATATAAAAACGCAAAATCTCTTCTTCTTTTTTTTTGAATTTTTGATTTATAACACATTTTTTCAAATACAAAATAGGAAGTATAATAACAAAAGATTCAACAAACTTAACTAGGCTATGACAGACTCTAACATCGCCTAAAAGATTCGGCATTACTGTACAAAACTTAGAAGGTAAAAGACGACATAAAAAAAACAGACTCAAAACATAACATAAAAAAAATCTCTTTAAGCAAACTTCTGAATGAGCGATCCTGACTGGATGGTCCTGGGGCGTCTTTCATGCTCAAACATCGGTAAGTAGACCCACATTTGTATGAGAAAATTAAGACCAAATAAAACTAAAGACCTAGAACACTATGTGAGACAATAACACTTCCTATTGGACACATGCAAGACATGATTGAGGCTATTTTGGCAAAACTTCCTACACGGCCAAAAGTAGCTATACATGCAAGATTTGGCTAAGACTCCGCGAAGCCAAGAACCTAAGACTTACTAGGAATACCGGACCTTATGTGGGCTGCCTACGTATCACGCCCCGAAAGACGAGAATCAGGTATGCGTAGTTCGGGCAGATTGGATACGGTTGAGAATTAAAAAAACACTAATTTGAAGAAAACAAATTTTTTATCTTTTTTTTTTTTGAAAAATAATGGGGAAGTGCAAAAAAAATTGGATTTTTCAATTTTTTTTGTCTTTTTCTTAAAGAAAATGTGAAAGAAAACATAACTGGGCCTTACTTGCTTTATTTTCACACTTCACCCTCTTTTCTTTCTCATTTACCCTCAACCATCATTGGTCCACCAAATGACCCCTTTACCCTTGAAGAAATACAACATGTAGCACATAGGATGCATCAGGATGATCTTTTATTTTTGGGGTACACCTGTCCGAGACGGACTCAATCCCTGTGTTGAGTCCCCTAAGTCAAATGCACGTGATGCAAACAAATGTTCCTACTAGGGATCCGGCATGAGGTTATGTTATTCTAGGTTTAAACTTGGGGTTGTGTTCTAGACCTGCCTTACCCAAGCGGACAACTCGAGCCGAGATGGGGGCAACGTACCGAGAGCACGAAAGTCTACCCGGCCTTGTTGCTGGCCCAGCCTCGCTCTATTTGGTATAACATCTAACAGAAAATGGGTCACGCGAACGTGTGCACCATTTTTTAGAAGACTCAGATGGGAGGCGTAAGAAGACAGTTTAATACAATTCAAATAATATCAAAGCGGTAAATAAGCAGCAGTTAGCACATTAGGTCCACAAATATGGTAATATGAACAATAAATAAATCCAAGTAAAAATCACAACACAAGCTCGAATTCTTGAACCCTGAACTAGAGATTCTGGGTTCTTGTCCCCAGCAGAGTTGCCATAGCTATCACACCTCCTTTTTCTACTCGAAAAAAGGGGTATAAGGGAGTTTTTCTAATTAAAATGACAATAATCGAAACGGAATTATTTATTCAAATTCAGAGTGGCCACTTGGAATAATTTATGTTGTCCCAAGTCACCGGTTTAAAATCCCTAATCGAGGAAGTTGACTCTTATTTATAGTCTGCGAACACAAAAATCCAGGTAAGAAATTCTGTTAACCCGGGAGAAGGTGTTAGGCATTCCTGGGTTCCGTAATTTTAGCACGGTCGCTTTAATCATACCTGGCTTAATCAATTTTTTTAATTATGTGTTTTTGAACCTATGTACTCTTTTCATTTTACCGCTTTTAATTAAGAAATTAACCTGAAATGAGTCATGCATACGTGTACTCATTTCGTTAGGCGCATCAAGAATCATGTCACACGTATGTGTACATAACTAATAACACCTTATTTTTTTAAGAAATTTTGGCCGAAGTTGCGCGAACGCATACCTCAATTTATTTCAAAAATCAAAAATTATGTCATGCGAACGTGTGCACAATCATGATAATAGATTATAAAATGCGCCTAAAGTATTCTAAAATATTCAATTTCTGAAATCATAATCGTGTCATGCGAACGTGTACATAATCACGATAAATTAATTAATGCGCGCCTAAAAGCATTTCTACGATGTTCGACGGGTCTAAAGTTATGGAATTTATCCTTCGACTCAGTATCAAGTTTGTTCTGAAGGTACTACAGAACGTGGTATTGATAAAGTTTATACAATATGATTTTAAAAAATTGGCTCAGGTTTTGAAAGAATGGTTCCTTAACATGATCATGCTTTATGATGGTTATGTCGATGGTAGCAGGCAAAACTCACACTGTCACTTACAATTTTAAGACATGATCATTTTTTACAAATCAAGTACCATTAAACCGAGATATATGATTGATCAATGGATAATCTACTAACTCCATTAGAGAAAACAGGAAGCCCAAAAACAGGCTATTCTAAATTATAAGGAAATAAACAAGTGATGGCAAAAAAATTGTCTCAACGGAAATAGAGCCTTGATTCGCACTTAAAGATGCTACCAAGTAGAAATCTGCTTTGTTTATTACTTAAGAACCATCTACTTTACTTAAGAACCAACTAATTAAGCATGGAAGGAGAAACATAGTTATCAACAAAACCACAACTTGCCTCAAAAGTGCTTTAGTCAATTGTATAAATTTTTTTTAGATAAATGGAAATTGATTTAGCAATATAGATATAAAGGAAATGATTTTTTTTCAAAATAAAACAAGAGCCTCTTTTCACTGTCATAGACTCTGGTTCCCATTCAACAAGAACAATTAAAGTACATCCATATCAATTGAATGAATGGCTCACTCCTGAGGTTACCTGAGTTGAACTTTTATTTAATCCTTGTTCGGAAGCTATTTGAATGTGCAATAGAGAACAAACGAGACAACAACAATTGAAATTGGAACCGCGAATTCGAATCACGAAAAACTATCAAAACCTCGAAACCGAACACCACTGAAACTCAATCGAACTCCATGTTTCAGATCAAAATCGGAATTCAGAGAAGAAAAATGAACTAAATCTTTGCGTGCTTTTTTTCTAGTCTTTCCTCTCCAAAATTTCTGTCTGAAGCTTCTGTTTTTTGGTTTTGGTACGTGTGTGTGTCGTGGTTGTTGGTGGTTGCCGAATTTCCGGCTAATCGTCGGTGAGGTAGTAAGGTCGTTTATGGGGGTGGTGGAAGAAGCGTGTGAGGTGGCTTCCCTTGGCTTCCAACAAAAATGGGGGGTTTCTCTATGTGTGTATCTGTGTATACATGGCTGAAGTGTAGAAGAAAGAGTGGCGATGGGTGAAAGGAGATGGATTTTTCGGCTGATTTTTTAGGGGTGAAGAGATGAAGGGTAACGGCTGAAGTGGGACCTTAGGTTTGTTGTGCTTAAGGTGTGTGGAGGAAGAAGAAGCAACGGCTAGGGGGGTCCTTTTATGATGGGAAACGGCTGATTCAAGAAAAGAAGGTGTAGGGTTTTAATGGGTTAGGTCTAGGTTATTATGTGGGTTTAAGGGTATTGGGTTTAGGGAATGGGCTAGAAACTTGGGACTTTATGACTAGATTTGCTTAAAATTAGCCCAATTTACTAAAATTTATCCATCTAACATCAAATCTTGCCTATTAAAAAAACAAAGATAGAAATATTACCAAAAATATTAATTAGCCCTACTTAAGTAAAAATAATTATTAAAATAAAACTAACCGTTAAAACAAAAATTATTTTTGATATTTTCAGATATCATATTAAAATAAAAATAAGGTACTATTTTTGTATATTTTTCTTAGTTTTACGAAAGGTATATAAACTAAAACCAACTAAAAATGAAAAATATTTTTGTGATAAAATAAAGTAAAAGAGTCAAAACTAATTGAAATAGAGATATTAGGCCTAAACTAAATATTTAAGCTAAAAATGTGTAAAATCTTGGGAGGGTCAAAAATTACATGTCTATAGCTATGTGTTTACTTTGGGTGCAGGTGCTATTTCATGGAAGTTTCAAAACAGACTTGTATTGCACGATCTACTATGGAGTCTATATTCATTGCTCTTGAGTTGGCAGGGCAAGAAGCCGAGTGGTTGAGAAACTTATTGGCAGACGTGCCTTTATGGGGAAGACAAGCTTCACTAGTTTCTCTACATTGTGACTCACAGGCGGCAATTGGAATTGCCAAAAATAGTGTGTACAATGGAAAAAAAAGACATATCTGCATTAGGCATGGCGCGGTAAAACAGTTGTTGAAACATAGTGTTATTTCCTTAGAATATGTAAGATCCGAAAGAAATTTAGCGGATCTTTTAACCAAGGGTTTGGCAAGGAGAGTTATCCTTGAAACATCGAGGGGGATGGGGCTAAAGCCCATGGATTGAGGAAGTATGGTGGATACCCGGTTGTGGTCAAACGAAGCAATATGAGACCTCAATATGCACTATATTTCCTACCCTATGGTGGGGTGGTAGTGCTTTATAAGGTTGAGCTTATTTTGCTCTTAATGATTCCATAGCCTTAAGGTAGTCTATGTGTAGATAGACTTGATGGAATCGCCTATGTGAGTGTAAAGGTACGGTCGCCTTTTATGAAAGACTTGGGATGTCTTTCTAGAGCCCTCATGAGACCCAAGGTATGTGCATGACCATAAAAGCACTTTGTTAGTATCGCGGAGTTTGCATAAAATTAAGGATATAGTATGTGTTGTGGGGGTCTCAACTAATGTCCATTCAGTTCAAGAGTACTTCACTTTGTGGATGCTAGTTGTTGCCTCATTTCACTACGTGTCAATTCAAATCGAAAGATATTGACACTTAAGTACATGTTCCTTCTTTTGCCCAGAATTGTTCTATTCTTGTCTTTGCATTAGTGGGGGATTGTTGGTATTATTTGTAATGCAAAGTCAAAAATTTCTTGTTGAAAATCCATTTACAACCAATAGCCATGGGTCTTTTTATTTTTCAATCTATTTCCAAGTTGCTTCTTGCATGAAGCCTTAAAGCCAAGTGTTGAATGGCTTTGACAAGTGGCTATGCAAACCTACCATGTGCCTTCATGCATGGAAGACTAGGTACACTTATCAAATGGACTAATATATTTGGACAAGTGTTATAAGACTCTCCACACTTGTTATACATGCAACTTCCCTAATTGCCTATAAATAAGATGATCATTAGCCATCATATTCACTAAATTCTTAACTAATAATTCATCTTGCTAATTATCACTTTCTTCCTACAACATTTTAATTTCTATAACAACTACAGAAAAATACTTCATCTTATCTTCTTTCTGGGCAACTGTTTTGTGCAAATTCTAAACTTCCAGCCACGAGTGCACGTGTTTGGAGGTGTTGTGGAACCTTGGGAAGCGACCGGTCTCAACGATTTGCACTCAGTCGGGCCGAAATCGCTTTCAATGCAGTGGCTTGCCACGACACAGTATTTTTGATAAGTTGTTCTTCTTTCTTTCTTGTTCTTAGTCAATATTATCTACTCATTTTCCTTATAATAATCAATTAAAATTGCACCGGTAATGTAAATTTTTTACTCGGTCAACCTACATGCCTTAACCTCTGAAAATATATGTCTATGATAAAACTGCACCTATTGTCATAGTGGGGTGGTGGGTATAGTGATACCTTTTTTTCATTGATTTTAAAAGGTCTGAATCCATTAGCTAGAAGCATCATGTTCAAGTTGATAAGGCTGAAATTTTTCGCAATAGCTAGATAAACTAACCACTTAAAATGCTGAATTAAGGCATCCCACTTAATAAAAAAGATGTAGTTTTACTAATATGTTGTTCATAATTTCAGATATTCAAAAACATAAGATTTCATGCTCTACTTCTGCAACTCTTTTAGTGTTCAAAAGACAAATTGCTAATCACTATTCCATAGTATCCCCACTCCTTGATCCCTTCTCTGCATCAGCTTCATCGCTCTTCGTAAGCCTTCAGTTCGTCCTATCTTGTGTAATCTGATTATCTGTTACTTCCTCTACAGTATCTTTCTGATTATTTTCTCCATCTTCTGATACTGAGCTTATATCCATATCCTTTTCTGGACTTTCGAGTTGTACGCACTCAGCCACTGAATCATGCAAACTGGAACTGTTATTTTCTGAATCAAGACTCCTGTTTGATGGTGTCAAGTCACCTCTCCTTACCACATTGAAGACAATCCCATTGTTAGTCCTCTCAGTCTGTAACAGGTCACCTTCAGCTACAATAATTCTGATGTCTCTTTGATCAAATTCTGTATCAGATCTTCTATCTGGTGTTGTTACCCTTGGACTTGGGGATAGAGGCTCCCTCCCTCCCATATGAGGAACAACATTGTTGAGGTCAATACTCAATCCTCTGGTCGATCGTGAACCACTTTCCAAGTTCTGGACATAGTCGATAAACTTATCAGCCGATGTTGTCCTCATCAAAGGACCACCGGATCTTGTCCAAGAAGTGTGATCCGTACTTTCAGACTCACTGTCACTACCATGATCATGTGCATTCCGGTAGGAACGCCAATTTCGTCCACCATGCGCCAAAGAACCGCTGCCTCCCTGATGAAGAGGGGAAGCAACATCTGCATGAAAGTCTTCGAGGGAGCCTGTTGAATTCTCTCGTGCGATGCAATTCCAAGAAGGAATTCGTCGAGAAGCATTAAGCCTGACAGTACTGCTTGACAAGCCATGTGAAGAAGCAGCTGCTCTCTCGGCACTCCTTTTTAATCTGCGCATGTGGTTGAGTATAGCAACACACTCATCAAGAGCAAGCTCAATTCCACAATTTGCCTTAATGGCGGATAGTTTCTCCCAAGTGCACCTCCTCCCTTGGTTTGCTGCTTTTTGAACCTCCAACGTAGAGGGGTTTTGTATGAGTTTCAAGTACTGTATCATACACAACATTTGGAGGAAGATTAGTTATGAAAATAATCTTCAACCAACAAACTAAACATTCTTATTAACTCGAAACAGGTTCGTATGCTTGTGACTGGACCAACTATGGGAGATCTTTCCATTTTGTCAAACAGCAGGAAAATATTACAAATTTCTCAAAGATACAGGTCCAACTGCTGAGCTTTCTGTAAGTAGAATAGGCTCCATTTTAAGCCTTAAAACATCCATTAATTCTTACTAGGAAAAGAATCAACACTAGTCATGGACATACCTGAGCAAGAGTGGCAGGCATTACAACGGTGACGTGACCCTCCCAATCTTGAGCAAATAGCTTGGCTAATCCCCCCAAGGGAAAACCAAGTTCCAATACCTGATTACATCTGTGCTTCACCTCCATCTCAGTAAGATGAGCAAGCTGCATAGCCAAATATTTATCGTTACATTTGTCCACTTAAATTTGAAAAAATCACACAACTCACATCAGCTAGCAAAAATAACTAGGGACATAGCAAAGATACTTAACCAGTAAAAACTCTTAGCTACAACCATCAAGGAAGAGACAGAAAGAAAGTATCAGCATAAGTTAGCCAAAGAGATATAGCTGAACATAATTTTGTAATTTCAGGATTACAGGAAGCATCAAAACAATACAATTGTACCTTGGCAGCAAAGTTGCCTCCATAAGCTCTTACAAACTCCTTGATCCTCAATAAGGGAGCGATATGTGGATTCGCCTGACTGACAATGAAGTGATTTACATTGAAGAGCTCTTTTAGCTGCATCATAGGCAAATCAATCTCCAAGCTACCATCCCTCCATCGACGAGCAGCTGCACCAGAAGCCTCATCAGGGTCCAAATGAAATGGCGGGTGATACGGAACAAGATTTCCACTTCTATCCTTTGCCATCAGTTCTTGAGCTTCAAAGAGACCGGGAAACGCGCAAGAAGCAGTCACAGCACTCCATATAACAACATGAGGCGAAGTCAAGTAGTTCAAACATCTAGGAGGCTCATGTTTTCTAGGGGAGCAAACTGTAATCCCCAAAACTCGACCAGTCATGTCGTATGCTTCTTGGAACGTAAGATTATTCGTGAGATGGCGTAACATCACCTGCAACTGCCTAATCTCATGTACAGCACCTTGTCTCATGACCCTCCTGAAAACTGTAAAAATTCCACCCATCTGTTCAAATGGTTGCAATGAGTGCCATGAATCCTCAAAAAAACTCTGTAGCTCAGGCCAAGACCGCGTCGCAACTACAGAACACATAATTGAACCAACACTTGAACCAGCAATTATCCTAGGCATAAGCTTGTGCTCTACCAATGTCTTCACCACACCTACATGAAAAGCTCCTAAAGAAGCACCCCCACTTAAAAGTAAAGCTGTCCTACCAAAGGCATGCCTAGTCTCATGCATAAAAGCAAGCTTCTCTTCCAATAGAAGCTCATCTGAATCAGAGTCACATACCATTTTCAACTGAGTTGAAACCTCATCTATATATTCTTTAATAAGTTTAGGCACATGAAGTCTACCCTTATGAAGTTCTGGATTGCACATATTACCTAGATTTCTCACAAGATCAGCTCTCATAAAGAACATAATATCTCTTAAAGATCCTTCTTGACGACGATGTTGAAGTTCTTGGAGTTTATTTATAACTAGTTCTTCATCATAAAATTCAGCCTCATTCAATTTAGGTGCCTCTTTATCTAACATTTTAGCAGCATGAGCCCACTCCTCATAAGTTAAGGCAGATCTCATCATATTCCTCCAAAATTTCCTCCTATAAGCCATATCAGCTCTGATTTTAACATTCGTATATCGCCTCAACAAGAAGGCAAGAAGTGTTACCAATGCCAATATTCCTTGTGGGTTACGAGGGTGCAACCATTTGATCAAAGGTGTCAAGTAGTATGAAAAACAGTTTCTAATCTTGTTCAAGTAATGTATCAAGAAATGAAAAATTTTATGCCTTGACCGCGAGATTGATTTGCAGAATAGAACTCTAAAGGCTATTGTTCGACCCACAATTGAAGAAGGTCCAATTGAATAGAAGCCAACACTAGCCTCGTTACTTATGTCCATATTCGAATGAGATGGGAACTAATCTAATTAGGTGCTTGCTCTATGAAATATTATCAAGAACCAATACACAAATTGAATACAACTAAGATGAAGAAAATTATTCACAAGATTCAGTGGAAGTCAGATGGAATCAAGAATTAACTAGAGAAAGTAGGTACTAGTAGAGTTCAAATAGTGACTAAATCAAACTGAATATCTTAATATAAGTCAAAGAAATAACAAAAATTCACTTCAAGATTCAATTTTTATCATACCAACCAAATCAATGTCCAAAAATTCCTAGGAAACAACATGAAAAAATAAAAATAAAATTAAAGTACCCCTTGACCAAACATTTCAGACTCTTTTCGTATAGAGTTTAACTAGAACACTAAGAAAGAGAAAAAAAGAAAGCAAGTACCGACTAAATTCTAAGAATCCAGAAGGTGAAAACAATAAATGAATGGCATGTTGTATGGTTTAATAAATAATTGGGATTCGAGAATAGTAGTAAGAAAAGTCCATAACTTTGAGTTAGATAACAACGATATGTGTCAGCTATGGAAGTATGGATAGGCATTACTATTGGAACTTGAAATTAATATTTTAGTCAGCAATTCCCAAAGTTTGTTACAGATTTAGCAAAAAGACAATGACAATGCACGACCCATTTGTTCTATTATCCTCTTTGTCCTTTCTGGTTTTGGCCATGTCAATATGGTTTTTATTGTGTGACCACAGAGTGGTCTAATGAGTCTTGTTGCATTCATGTGACGATATTTGTCATCACTGGCTTCTGCTTATTGCTTGCAAGCAATCACATAGACGAATTTTTGGAAGTGTATGATAAATGTAGACAGTTTATCTGGATTGAAAAATATTTCAGAAAAAAACCAATGAGGCCCTATATTGATGGCTATCAAGTTAGGATGAAGATGTAGAGACCAAGTCCACCATTCACTCTTTGTCGACCAGTGCTAGCGCGCTGCTGCTTAGTTGCAAGTAGGGGCGGCAAACGTCCGGGTCGGGTCGGATATGATTCGGGTCGAAAACGGGTAATGAAAAAACGGATAAATTATCTGACTCAACCCATATTTAATACGGATAAAAACGGGTTAATCGGCGGATAATATAGGTAACCATATTATCCATGACTTCTTGCATATGATCACTTTTGGGAGGATTCTTAGTATTCTAACTTGAGGAATTCCCAATTTGAGGCTTTACAAATGTAAAAGTTAGACCCATTGGTTATCCATTGTTTACCCACTGGTTATCCATTTTCTAAATGGATAATATGGTTCTTATCTATATTTGACCCGTTTTTAAATGGTTCATTATCCAACCCATTTTTTAGTGAATAATATGAGTGGTTAACTGTTTTTTTTAACCATTTTGTCACCCCTAGTTGCAAGCAATAACATGCCAAATTCTTGAAAATGTGTCATGTTGATATTGGTCGAGAAAAGAAGTTATTGTCGAGCAATTTTCATCTCAAATATAATTACTCGATTTTAGGTTTAAATAATGTTCAAGGTTCATTTTTTAAAGTAATATCAAAAGTTAAACTCATTTAATTTGTCGCTTTTTTTCAGTGTTGGATCCCTGTGATGTTGTTCATACTTCAGATGTCCGTGATAAAGAGGAAGGAATAATAAATTATCATATACTAATTGATTGAACCATCTTCAAGTTAATTTTTGAGTTGAATTAGGCTTAAACCAAATTTTCTTACCATATGAGTTATGAGAGATAAAGATTGTTTGGGAGGGGCATTCATCTTGATTGAATTAACGGTTATGAAGTTAAGATGAAAGTACACTGAGTGAGACAAAGTCCAATGTTGACTCTTATCAAGAAGTAAATTGTAATTACCAACTCATATTTAGTGTACTTTCCAAACTAAGAAATAGTTGCCAGGGCATGAGAACTTGATTCTGATGGCACGACCGCACGCTAGTCAAATTGTGTATGGAGTTATTTTTATTTTTTATTTAATTCTAATAAATTAATATGATTTGGTGTAAACATTGAATATGAGTATATTCTTCGTGTAAGAGCATTGTTGTTTTTTCCCACAATTATTTTTTCACATTCTAATTGAGTAAATATTATTTACTTTTTCATTGCAAAATTAAACTCTTAACCTTAATTACATGTTATATTCTTTTTGGTTGCAAGGTATTCGCTAGCTCAATGTGGATAAATAGTTATTCTACTAAACGTACTTATAGCACCCTTTGTTGTAGGTCCCATATAATTGACTATCGCTAAACCTACCCTGTAGCATACCTGCATAAGATATACTATCTCATCTTTTCAAGTTCATTTTTTGGCTATTAGATCCAAGTACATTTTGGCCATGTTTTGCACGGCGTACATATTATTTTTGTCAAACACGTTGTATACATTGTTTGCATTAATGAAAATTCTCGCCTAGAGTTCCTGCAATGTTACTAGGCTTTGACTTTTAATTTGATCCAACAACCAAAAAGAGACAGAGGAATTATAACCAATAATAGCCTTATTTAAGAAAAACAAGAAAGAAAACGGTTAATTATATTATGAAACACAAAAGATATTATCCTTTTCCTAAAGTACACATCTCTTGTGATATTGGAATCATAATAAAATATAAAAATTGATCAAAAGAAAGGTGGCATACAATATTGAGGATTCATGAACGTGTAATGTTTTGCTTTAACATATAATTACATGATCTTAAAAACATTAACCCGGTAAGTCCTATTTCTTTTCATTTTCACCCCTAATATTTTCTTATGCCTTACTCTGAATTAGTATTCTGCTAGTAAATGCATATAATCGAACCAACTAAAAGGAAAAAATGGAAATTTACATTTTAAGGAGTAGTTTTTACACCTAACTTTTTTTTTATGTACAAGAAGTTCTTTTTTTCTTAATTAAAAATTGCGAATATTGAATTGTAGAAGAATTTTACTTTACCTCATTCCCAGCCTAATAAAATGCACCTCAAGAAAAGAAAATTTCCTCGCCAGTCGCCCCAAAACACAATAAAATAAGAGCCTGTTTAGCTAAGCTACTAGGGGGTCAAAAGTATTTTTGCAATAAAAAAAAAAGTACTTATTTGAATATATAAGTTGTTTGGCCAAAATAGAGAACTGCTTTTGAGCAACAATAGTTTTTCTTCTTTTGGAAAGAAACTAAAAATTCTAACTTCTTCCAAAAAGCAGAAGCAGAAGTAGAAAATTAATATTTTGTAAGTTCTATCATACTCACAGTACATCTCGTGCTATAAAAGCGATTGGGGAACTCTTGCTCTAGTTGATCCCAGCTATTAATAGATCCAGTCTCGAGGTCTGTGTACCAGTTAATAGCATCTCCTTTTAGTGAGCGGACAAACTACTTGACGAGATAATCTCCATAAGTCCCAGTATTGTTGCACGTCTCAACGAAGTGCGCCACATGTTGCTTTGGGTTACCTTTACCATCAAACTGTTCAAACTTTGGAGGTTGATAGCCAGCAGACATCTTCAACATATCGACCCTTGCAGTGTATGGCTTGCATATGTAGGGGAGGACATGGTAGCAACTTCATACTTGTTCTTAATTATTCCTTCAATGAACTCCTTCAATTGATCGATTTGAATCATCAGACAGGGATAGCCTTAGCGGATGCTACTTTTCTTGGGGGAGAATCACTCCCAACTTCTAAGAGCTTGCCAGGTGCGTGGGTAGATTCTTTTTCCATCAAAATTCCCACCCTATATGTTAGCTTGTCTATTCTAGCATCTTGATTTTGCATGCACTTGGTCAAGCCAGCGATTGCTTCCATCAAGTTTGTCAACTGCTCTTCCACAGATGAAGTGTTTGTCACCATGTCTTGCATGATTGTCGTGGACGATGGAGAGTAGCATGGATTTTCACACAGATTGATCCTTGATTGGCTCACGCTATATGGTGTAAGTGGGGAGGATCCATCACTTGAAGCATTATCATCTTCCTTCACAACAGAGTGCTTGGATCCGGAGAAGTCAAACAGAGCAAGAATTTTCTTGATATTTTCAGCAACATCGTTTCCTCCTTCAGGTGCGTTTGTGGAAGATCTTTCTCCTTTTGAGGATGAAGATCCGAAAACAGGGGTTGATGCGGACGACACTTGGGGTGCTTGTTGTCCTAACGAGCTTACTTTTATCCTCATAAATGGTCCAAAGCTTCCAAAGGTTACATCGAGGATGCTTTCCACGTCAGCATAGAACCTGGAATTAGCAGCCTTGGTGGAAGTTGAACTGGAGTTGATTTTCTTTGAAGCCATTCAATATTCTTGAACTTTGGTGACTGAAAATTTGAGATGAGAGGTAGAGATTGTCCCACTGGGCGTGCCAGAATTTGTAGACAATAAATTTGCGTCAAGAAAATAAAATCAAGACCGAAAATATGCAACAATCGTAGTATTTTATTTAAAATATTTGAGTGTTACAATCTCTATGGATCCTCTGATTCTTCTTTCCAATGGTAAATAAATTCAAGGGCCTTTGAGCTTGATCTTGAATATGTAGTTGTCGCCACAAACGATGATCGTGTTCTTGAGCTTTAGCTTGATTGCTTGAACTTGACCTTAATTTGTTCTTCGTTCTTGAGCTTGAACTTGATTTGTTCTTGAACTTGAACTTGATTGCTTGAAGTTTGAAACTTGTGGAGGAATTTACAGTGTTTGATCCACAAGCTCTCTCTTGCTTCTTGTTATAACTTCCGGTGTCTTTTCTGAGTTATGAAGGCCCCTATTTATAGTTGTGGAAGGAAGGAGTTGTGATAAGAACAAACTCTTTTCGACCAATCAAATTAAAGTGTGACATGGCCGCATTTGATTGGCCAGAATATGTCACTTGCACACGTGGCGCGATTTCATTAGCCTTTTAATGTGACTTGGCATGCCTTGTCATTTTGACATGGTCATAGTGGCTCTTCCATTTGACGTGGCGTGCCACGTCATTTGACACGTGGCACCAAACTGGGCCTCTAGGAAGATGATATATTGGGCCTAATAATATGGGATTATCATTTGTGGCCTAATTAAATGGGCTAGCTCAGTTAATATTTGTTGGACTTAAATAATTAATTCAATTATATTAGCCCATAATATTTATTTGGACTAAAATATTTTGAACTCAAAATATAGCCCAAATTATTTTAATGAATTTAAATTCAATAAAATTTAAATGCTTACAGTTACCTTTTTTTTTTTAAATCTCTTCCCTCTTTTTTTTCTCCTTTTATTTTTACCTTCTTTTTTTTCATTTCTCTTCTCTTCTTCCTATTTGAAATAATCTGTCTACTATAAATAGATCTCTTCTTTTCTCTTCTGCCGTATCTTTTTTTCTTCGTCTCCTATTACACTTTGAGTAACAAGGTTAATCACCAGATTCAAGCATTTTCTTCATAAGATAATTTTTTTGTAGCATACAAATATTATATAATCTCTAGTTTGTAATTTTATTTATATTTTTTGACATGCATGCATATAATATAGTTGACATAATGCAATGCTACCTAGTTTTTTGCTTTCTCAAGAATTGATAGCATTTTTCATACATATAACTTGTAAGCACATATGTTCATACTAATATTATTGCTTTTAAATACTTACTAGTATACGTACTCGCGTGATGCGCGAATCGATTCAAAGAAAAAAAGAGTGGAGAGAGATAATAAAAACATATGTATATTGCAGATTAATTTTAGCGATCACGATCAAAACAATTAAAACAAAAAATAAATAGATGAATTTCATTGGGTTGTCTCTATATTATTATAGCCAAGGGCCACCGATCCCAAGTGGCTCGTTAAAAAAGGGCCTGAGCATGAAATATTTGGTCTTCTTTTTGATCGGTAAAAGATTTATTCCTCATTATGAGTAATAATAATAATATCAAAAAGTTTAATTTTTTCGTAAGGCGTAAAATCAACTAACTCATTTAACTCTGCTAATTTATCCAGCGGCTTGCCACTAACTTTTAATAGGTTACCTGACAACAAAAAGAAAATTAAAGAGAGACCTAAAAAAATACTCCGCTAATCCATAAGGAGTTAAAATATGTCTCTACATTAGTTGATCAAATAAATCGACCACCTTACTTGAATTACCATTAATAGAGTTTTCAAGAACTTCAATTATCAGGGGGTTAAATTGGATAAGAACTACTTCATTATAGTTGTCACACCTCCTTTTTCCGCCCCCGCGGGGGGTACAGGGAGTTTTTCCAATTAAAGGACAATCGAAACGGGATTTATTTATTTATTTCAGAGTCACCACTTGGGAGATTTAGGGTGTCCCAAGTCACCAATTTTAATCCCGAATCGAGGAAAAGAATGACTCTGTATTACAGTCTGCGAACCAGAAATCCGGATAAGGAATTCTGTTAACCCGGGAGAAGGTGTTAGGCATTCCCGAGTTCCGTGGTTCTAGCACGGTCACTCAACTGTTATATTCGGCTTGATTATCTGATTTTATACAAATATGAACTTATGTGCAAATTTTATCTTTTTACCGCTTTTATCATTATATATATTTTTTTAAAAAAATGTGAACATCGTTTAAAAACATGTCTTTGGATTGCGTCACATAAAATGCACCCGCGATCCGGAACGTATTTTTATTCAATGTTTTGGGATTTGGATTTGGGTCGCATAAATGCGCACCCGTGTTTAAGAATGTAAGCTTATTAAAATGCGCGTCTAAAGCAATTAGCGTATTATTATTTCTGGGTAAGGCCGTGAAATTTTGCTAAACGGCTCATCCCAAAATCTAATTAATTTTAATTAAACATTTTATGAGGGTCCCGCAATCTATACATTTTATTAAGCGAGGCTCGTCTCATTTTTATTTTTAAAAGGACAGTCCTAAAATGCCTACATTTTTCTATTGAAATTTGTCTCTACAAAATAAAAGAGAAAATATCTTAATTTATTTACATGCTTGAGTTGTTATAGATGAATTTTAAATATGATTCATAAAATCTGAAAATGATGCAAACAGAATAGTCCGTTGCCACTGCAGGCCCAGGCCCAACGTGTATGACATAAAACTAGACCTGGGCCGTCTTATTCACATGTTATTACCTAGTTACATTATACTAGGCATGCTCTCAGTTTGTCAAATTAAAAAAACTTAGCAATCTAATTTTAATCCTAGACCATTTACATGCTGAAATTAACCAATATTATTTAACTAAACAATATTTTTACCAAGTTCCTACTAGATGGCCTATTCGTTTTACTTGACGGAGTTACTACACCATTTATTTATTTTTAGGCAATATATAGATAGTTCAATCGTTAAGCTATCGTGGGATGTTCCCCTATATGTATTAAATAGCTACACGATTCTGATTTTTTGCAAACTAAATAAATTATACATACAAATAAAATTCAGAATATAATTAAAGTAAATTTAGAATTTCAACTCTTCATTTTTCGTATTCATGCTTCATATTCGGATTACAATAACCAGCGTGTCAGTTGTGTACCTGATATTGGAAGCAAAAGAAAATGAAGATGAGAATCAGCAGCAGTAATAACAGTACAACACAGCAACAACAGCCCAGCAACAGTAACAACCCAGGAAAAGAGTTTGCAAACCAGTAGAGCAGTAATCCCAAAAACAAAAGCTTCCAGCTTTGAATGAAACAACAACAATTAATACTGATTTCAAACAAAGAAAGAAAGCAGAAGATTTTTTTTTAGTTTTTTTTATTTGAAAGCTTAAATATTTTTCGGAATTTTTCTTTCTCTCTTAAATATTTTGCCCTTTTTCTCTGTCCGTTTTTTTTCTTATCCTCTCTATCTTTTGTGTTCTTTTTCTCGTTCTCTCTCCCTTTCTTATTCTTCTCTGTGTATTCCCCAAATCTGATTCAAGACTTCTATCTTATATCCCCAACCCTTTAATCAATTAAAATCAATCACTTTCTCCTACCAAATCCATTATCTTCCCACTCATCCTCATTACATTAAATAAGTATATCAACCCCACCCCATTATATTTTCTCCCTCATGCCTAACATAAATAATTACCATATTCCCTCCACTAAATTTTGTCTTGTCCCCCATTAAATTAAACAATCATATCAAAAACTCACCCCATTACATTTTGTTCCACATGCTTAATTACTTTAATATTATCTTAATTTTAATGGAAAGAACATTCAAAATAAATAATTATTCCGAAATTAAATTCCAAAAATGCCCCTCTGCCCTTACTGAAATTACCAAACTACCCCTGAACGTACTATAAATTACCATTTTACCCACATCAGCTATAACAAATCAATTAATTACACTCAACCAAAATATAGCCAATATGACCAATTGCTACACAAATTCAAATAACAATCACATGAACATGATTTCTTCAACATTTTAACAACAAATCATATGAACACAATTTGAACAACAAAGAACAACTAAAATTTGATTGAACAATATTTTTAGCAACAAACAAACCTATTTTCAGATTCAACAACAACAACAACAAACAAGTATATTCAGATTTCTAAATTCAATAATATTGAACTTAAAATCAACTCTAACAACATTACAACCAACAATTCCTATATTAAACTTAAACAAGATTATGAGACAAATTCAAGAAATAATCATAAATGATAAACAAGAAATCAAACTATACAAATTTCGGATTCAAGATCAACCAAACAAAGTATGAACATGAATGAAAATATTCAATGACAATAACAAACAAACTTTGTTCAAACTTCGAATTAAACTTAAACAAAACAAATAAACATATTCAAATCACTAATCTTCAAATAATCAACTAATCCAACAAAACTTATAACAAAGATGCATGATCCAAAAATTAAAAACATAACTTCGCAATAAATTACTAAATTAAAAACGAACTTCAAACAAGATGAACACGAACTAAATCTATATTAACAACAAACAACGGATTTGAACGATTTAAACTAATACCTTTCTATATTAAAACTAAATCCTCTTAAAATTAATAAAACAAACTGAAAATAATTAAATTGAATCTTCAACTTAAATCTAACAACAATATAATTAAACTAACAATTTTTTATCTAAAAATAAATAAGAAAATAAAGCAAACTTATGCTAATTCCAAATCTGAAAATATCAAACAAATTACGGACGAAATAAAACTTAAACCAACTAACCGTAAATGACCAACGACGAAGATCTTGAATGAAACAAATCTGTCTGAAAAATGATTATCGTACCAAGACTACTAATGCCCTAACGGATCTTGCCTTCAACTATAAACTCCCCTTCCTCTTGAACTCAAAACAACACACAACAGACTCAAACGAAAACCAAACGAATCCTTGACGAAAACGAAGAAGATGACACACCATCAGAAGCAGAAACGAAGCCGCAACAGCTGGAGAAGAAAGCAGCAACAGCTGCTCGGAAATGCTGTAATGCAGCAGCAAACGCAGCAACGAGGACGATGAAGTGAAGCAGCAGACAGCTGGAAGAAAAACGCAGCAGTAGTGGCGACGCGGGCAGCCATGGGAGCTCGAGTTTGAGCTCGATGAAGCTCGTCCATGGCCGGACGTAGCAGAAAGAGCAGAAGAAGAAGCAGGCAGCAGCGAGAAGGAGAAGCAGCTGGAACGCAGCAGCAGTGAGAAGCAGCTGAACGCAGCAAGAAGGAGCAGACGATGCAGTAGGGGAAGCCATGGATGAGCTCAAACTCGACGATGACGAAGCTCGATGGAGGAGGGCAGCTATGGAGTTGTTGGTGCGTGTGTGTGTGAGTATGACGTGAGTGTGTGTGTGTGGCGTGAGGGGAAGAGGCGGGGCAGCCATGGGAGGTGGGGCTTGGAGGTTGGAGAAGATGAAGATAAGAGAGGAGGGGGCGGATGGGTAGTGTAGGGTTTTCTTCTTTTTTTTATTTTGTTTTTTTTGTTTGTTTTTGTAAAAATGAAAAAATGAAAATGAAGAGGGGGAGTTGGGTTGTTGGTACTGGACTGGGTTGACCCAGTTCAAAATTGACTGGGTCGTTTTGGAAGATTGGGTATTTTTTGGGCCTGTGGCTTGAAATCGAAGAAGAGGCCCAATTCCGACTTTCTTTATTTTTTGCTCTATTTTCTTCTTTTATTTTTTCTAAAACTAAATTAAGTTATAAAAGCGCAAATTAACTTCCAATAACAATTAACGCACAATTAAGTCATAATTAAGCATAAAATTGTATATTTGGACATTAAATGCTAAAAATGCAAACGATGCCTATTTTTGTAATTTTTATTTTTTGTAAAACAAACTTAGTTACTAATAATTGTATAATTAAATCCTACATGCGAAATGCGACGTATTTTTGTATTTTTAATAATTTAACAAATAAACATGCACAGACAAACATACAAATAGTTACACAAAATATCACAAAATATCACAAAAATTGCATACCAAGAAAAGTTATTTTATTTTTGAATTTTTTGGGAGTAATTCTCATATAGGGCAAAAATCACGTGCTTACAGCTGCCCCTCTTTGCCCGAAGACCCAAAGGGTTTTCGTGCAAAGATAAAGCGAGCGATTTTTGCCCATCCGAGTACTCCGTGTGAAGCATTTTTTGAAAAAGATTTGACTGAACCTTTGCTTCAAAGGTTTCCTACATATCCTAGGCTAAACAGGAATCAGGTCAATGTAGTTCGGGAAGTTTTGGTAGCTGGGACTACCGTGGGACTGCAATGTTACTGTTGTTGCATGCTATTACTACTGCTTACCGATCTCCTTGTTACACCGTGCTTAAAAGAAAACAAGAAGCTAGGCTAGACTGCAATTTTTCTTGTTGCCTTGCTTTCTTGTCTGCTTGCATTTTTTCCGGTGCTTTTCTTCTTTTTTGACACATGCACTTGAGTTTGTACTGAGACCTCTTGTTGCAACCTTCTGCTTCCCGGTGCTGGGGATTTTTATTGTTTCCTGCTGGGGATTCCTATTGTAACCCTCTGTTTTATTGTCCTCTGACTTGATCTTGAAATGTATGTCTCTGTTCTATGGGCGGGCTCCCAACTTCAATACTTGAAAATTAATGCTGAATGTATTCCTCTGTTATATGGGCGGGCTCCCAACTTCAACACTTGAAATTAAAGACTGAATGTATGCCTCTGTTCTATGGGCGGGCTCCCAACTTCAACCCTTGAAATGAAAAGACTGAATGTATGCCTCTGTTCTATGGGCGGGCTCCCAACTTCAACGCTTGAAATGAAAAGACTGAATGTATTCCTCTGTTCTATGGGCGGGCTCCCAACTTCAACAACTGAAATGTAAAGACTGAAATGTATGCCTCTGTTCTATGGGCGGGCTCCCAACTTCAACAACTGAAATGTAAAGACTGAAATGTATGCCTCTGTTCTATGGGCGGGCTCCCAACTTCAATCAACAACTTTAAAAATAAACTCCATTCCTCTCTTCAGGCGGGCTTCTGACTTCAACACCAACTTTTAAAATAAAATGCCTTTCCTCTCTTCAGGTGGGCTCCTGACTTCAACAACAACTTTAAAAATAAACGCCATTCCTCTCTTCAGGAGGGCTCCTGACTTCAACCACTACATCGCCATTCTGTTCTTCAGGCGGGCTCCTGACTTCAACCAATAAATCGCCATTCTGTTCTTCAGGGGGGCTCCTGACTTCAACAACAACTTTAAAATGCCATTCCTTTCTTTAGGTTGGCGAGATTTCAACAACTTTTAAAACGCTTTTCCTCTCTTCAGGCGGGCTCCTGACTTCAACCAATAAATCGCCATTCTGTTCTTCAGGGGGGCTCCTGACTTCAACCAATAAATCGCCATTCTGTTCTTCGGGGGGGCTCCTGACTTCAAACAATAAATCGCCATTCTGTTCTTCAGGGGGCTCCTGACTTCAACCAATAAATCGTCATTCTGTTCTTCAGGGGGCTCCTGACTTCAACAATAACTTTAAAAATGCCATTCCTTTCTTTAGGTTGGCGAGATTTCAACAACTTTTAAAACGCCTTTCCTTTCTTCAGGGGGCTCCTGACTTCAACCAATAAATCACCATTCTGTTCTTCAGGGGGCTCCTGACTTCAACCAATAAATCGCCATTCTATTCTTCAGGGGGCTCCTGACTTCAACCAATAAATCGCCATTCTGTTCTTCAGGGGGCTCCTGACTTCAACAACAACTTTAAAAATGTCATTCCTTTCTTTAGGTTGGAGATATTTCAACAACTTTTAAAAATAAAACGCCTTTCCTCTCTTCAGGCAGGCTCCTGACTTCAACCAATAAATCGCCATTCTGTTCTTCAGGGGGCTCCTGACTTCAACCAATAAATCACCATTCTGTTCTTCAGGGGGCTCCTGACTTCAACCAATAAATCGTCATTCTGTTCTTCAGGGGGGCTCCTGACTTTGAAATTTGAATTGTATTCCCTTATTCTCCAGGTGGGCTCCTGATTGCTGATACTTCAATTGTATTCCCTTATTCTCCAGGTGGGCGCCTGATTGCTGATACTTCAACTGTATTCCCTTATTCTCCAGGTGGGCGCCTGATTGCTGATACTTCAATTGTATTCCCTTATTCTACAGGTGGGATCCTGATTGTTGATACTTCAATTGTATTCCCTTATTCTCCAGGTGGACGCCTGATTGCTGATACTTCGACTGTTCTTCCTTGTTCTCCAAGTGAACGCCTGATTGCTATTTCAACTGTTCTTCCTTGTTCTCCAGGTGGACGCCTGATTGCTATTTCAACTGTTCTTCCTTGTTCTCCAGGTGGACGCCTGATTGCTAATACTTCCATTGCTCTTCCTTGTTCTCCAGGTGGACGCCTGACTGCTAATACTTCCATTGCTCTTCCTTGTTCTCCAGGTGGACGCCTGATTGCTATTTCAACTGTTCTTCCTTGTTCTCCAGGTGGACGCCTGATTGCTGAGGATAATACCACTGAGGAAGTCTCCTTTCTTCCCCTCCTTCAAATTCAATTTTTTTTTCTTTTTTTTTCTTTTTTTTTTCAACACTGTTGGGGATAAGAGTGTTATCTTCTTGGGATAACATTGTTGAAGATAACTCTGCTGGGGTATTTTATCCCTACAAATCGATGCTTCATTCTTCTGGAAGCTGCTGGGGATGATAATGACTTTTTGCTTTTCTGAGCACAAGTGTCATCCCTTTGTTCTGTCTGCTGGGGAATAACTTCCTCCATTGAAACTTATTATGTTGGGGCAATACTGGTTCAAACACCACTTCCCTTGAGACTGGTGTTATCTTTATTCTTTCTCGAATGGGTACCTGACTTCCAGAAAATTTTCCAAATGAAAGGAAAATTTTCTGCCCCAGTTTGACAGTCTCCCTTATGGCATGCATTTCTGTCATCAATACCATTTCCTTTACCTGTTTCAAATTAAACAAAATTTGTTAGTTTAAAACGCGGTGGTTGGTTGTGATACGCCTACTGGGATAGCTTTTCCCTTTCTCCTTCCCTGCTCTGCGTTCCAAAACTTGTTGGGGATGATATTATTTGCTGGGGATAATCCTTTTCTACTGGGGATATCCCTCTTCTTTTGTGGCATGGCTCGGAAACTTGCATTTTCCCGACCTTTTAGTCTCGCATGAATTTCCCAAATCATCCTTATTGCTCTCCTTGTTTTGTCCACGGGCTCTGGTCTTGAGGTTTAATAACCTTTGATTTCGGCAAGGATATCCCTCTTGACACTCGTCAATCCTTTTGTTGGGGATATCTTTCTTGACACTGGCCTCGCGCTTGTTCCTTCCTGACTATACCACTTGGATGTACTAGTCAGATCTCATCCTGCATAATTGGAAAGCTGATGGCCTATTTTGAAGTCATTTCCCACTGGTTCTGACCAAACAGACTCTACTGGGGAATTTTCTATGAAAGGAGAAAGATAAAAAGGAACAGAATAAAAGACAAAGGAAAAAGATGACTCTTTAACAAAAGAAACTATAAATAAAAACCTATCAAACGCAGACACCGACTCTAATGGTCATGACATGCATATGTGGCTTATCCTCCATCGTCAATCGTCTTTCAAGATCTTCCCTTGCCTATCCCCCATCTGATTCCCAATCTTATTCGACTTGTAGTGCCCGAAGGGTTTTCACTATCAAGCCTCTCTCATTTTGGTTTTTTTTCTCAGCTTGCATCGCCTTATGGTGTCCGTAAAGATTTTCACCGATAAGACTCTCTCATTTGTATCACTTTCCAGCTGGGGATTTGGAGTGTTGCCGGTATGACTCTCTCTGCTGGAGATTAGAGTCCTTTCTGCTGTGGAACAAAATGTTATGTTCGCCGGTAAGACTCTCATTTGTCTGACTTGGCATCTTTTGCAGACTGGTCAGAAGGTCTTTCTTTGGACCGTAATGTGGGTTTTTGGACAGGCTAGAAAGAAAGGGTATTAAAGGCTCAAAAACAAAATAAATTTGGGGTTTAAAATTACAACCTTTCGAACCAATTTTGCTTACCACAAGCGCAACCCTTGCCCCAGTTTCTTGCTTGGGGATTATTTATTTATTATTATTTTTTTTTACTTTTTATTACACCATGCACACCATGCACACTATGCATACTATGCACCCTATGACCGAGCCGTGAAGCGCCTACGTATCCTCTTTGAGGAATCAGGTCAAACGTAGTTCCCAATTCCTCTTTTTTCATTTGACTTTCTTTTGTTTTTTTGTTATCATTTTTCTTTCTTTTTGTTTTCGTTTTTTTTTTGTTGATTTTTTCTTTATCTTCCAGGCTCGTATTTCCTAGTCGTTGCTATTGATTCCGAACGAGGGGTATGAAAGAAAATAAAATAAGGCTCAAAAGGTGTAACAAAGAATAAAGTGTTTAGGTAGTAGAACAAAATGCCTTCGTCATTCCAGTCTTCAAAACATGCCAAGTGCAAACAACATAATTGAACATAAATTTATAGTCTCTTCTGATGGTGCTGGACTTGACAATTATATTCAACATTTGCTTTTCATTTGTCATTTTTAAAGCACCATTGGGCGACACTCTCACTCTTATTATCATGAACGACCCTCATGCCAATTTGGCGAATCTTGCTTTAAAACGGTTTTTTTGTGCTTTATTTGCCCCAGTTCAAACCGTCCTTATTTTCTTTAAATGTTCTGATAACCTCTCCAGGGTTTTATGATTAACTTTAATGACTAGGCCCAAACTGTGTGCGCATGTCATATCACTAGAATCAATATTGAATCAAAATGATAAAAGGACTAAACAGAAAGATGACTGGAAATAATAAAAGACCGGCTTTTGTATTAGACTACCGGCGAAATGGTTTGAATAATAAAACAAACAAAACAACCATAATAAAATCCTAACACAGCCTCGACAAACTTAAACAAACTGATATGACAAAATGGAAAGATAGGAAGGTTTGACACAAGACAATATTCGGATTACAACCCTAAGAATAATCCGGACAACAGAAATGACAACAAAATAAGCCACCACAAGCTCCTCTCTTGCTAACCAAGGAACGGAGCGTCCTCCCACTTTATCAGAATTGACATCTTAGCCACTGAGCTTTGCGTCAATACTGCCATGACCATTACCAGCTTCAACATCATCAACCTCCGTCAACAAGTTCCCAATAGGATTCGAGTACTTCTGTTATCAGGCCTGATCCCCGCAGAGTGTGTATCATGAGGTGCAAGTAAAGGATTCTGGGTGTCATTGTCCGGCTTACCACAAACCAACCACCTTAACTTTATTTGCGAAACAAACAGGTTAGAATGGACTCAGTCGGTCCTCATTATTAACAACATCTTTTTTTCTTTTTCTTTTTTTTTCGATGTTTTTCTTTTTTTTTCTTTTTTCCATTTTTTTTCTTTTCATTTTTTTTCTCTTTTTTTCATTTTTCATTCTCTTTTTTCATTCTCTTTTTTTTTTGCTTTTTTCATTTTGCTTTTTTTTGTCGTGGTCGAATCTTATGGAGATTGCCTACGTATCATGACCCCGCATGAATCAGACCTTGCGTAGTTCGGAACAATAAAAGATAAACAATAAACATTTTTTATCAATTTTCATATTAAAACAAACTGGGTTTCAATGGTTTGAAGATGACCTACAAACTCGAAAATCAAACAACCCACATATTTTAATCAAAAGATTTACAAAATCCAAAAACAAACGGCCAGCTTCCTTTCTCCATTTGACAAATGCAACCGAACGGTTATTTTTGCAAACGTGGCCCCTTCCAAATTTTGAGGCTGGAGAGGATTATTTTATGACACTTTACACACTTGTCCGTTCTTTTACGAAAATAGCCTTTCGACAACTGAAAGATACTCTAAGGCTATTTTGGCAAGAACGGTTTAAGACGCGGCCGAAGCTGGCTCGACTTATTTTGACTAAAAAAACAAACGGTATTCACCTGACCGTTGACTCTTTTTTTTTTTCAAATTGCAATAAAAACCGGGTGTTGCAAACACGGCCCTTCAGCGCCTCGGGGGCGAAGATTTTTTAAGGTTGTGTGGGTCAACTGGACCAAAATCCTAAACATGACCCAAAAGGTGGCTGTTTATGCAAAGTCAGCCTTCCAGCGTCCTTTTCGGGAACATTCGGCTATGTCTTGACAAAACAGCGTCACCCGACTTCTTTATGACAAAATTAAAATTTGACATATTTTTTTTTTTTGGCTATTTTTTAGCAAAAGGGGAGGTTAGACACCGTCCGACTTATTTATGACAAAATTAAAATTTTGACATGTTTTTTATTTATTTATTGGTTTTTGGCTATTTTAGCAAAAAGGGGGTTGGACCCGATGAGGGTTGCCTACGTATCTCACATCCGGTGAGAATCAAACCCGCGTAGTTCGGGCAAATTAACCGAACTATTTTAAAACAGGATTTTTTTTTTCTTTTTCAACACCAAATAATAAAACCACTTTCCAAGCACGACTCTTTCCTTTTCCTTTTGGCATTTTCAGAGACAAATAAAAAAAAAGCTATTTTAAAAATAAGACTTTTTTCATTGTCATTTTTCAGGGGAAGACAAACTATTTTCCCTTTTTTATTTTTATTTTTTTGAAAAATAAGACAGAACAACATTTTTTTTTCTTTCTATTTTTTTTTCTTTGCTTTTAATAAAACAAACGAATAAGACATTTTTTTTCATTTTCTCAAATTTTCTGCAGAGTTTTGACGGTATTCGGGCATTGGATTTTTTCAAGAATAAACAATCAATTCCCTAACCACTTATTTTTCAATTTCAAAATATTATTCCTCATATTCAAAAGTCAGTCAACACACCAGTCCGAATCAAATAAATGCGCAAGTAGCAGCAAGTAAGATGCATCAGGATGGTCATTTTCATTTTTTGGTACACCTGTCCTAGACAGATCCAACCCCTGTGTTGAGCCTCCAAAGTCAAATGCACGTGATGCAAACAAATGTTCCTACTAGGGATCCGGCATGAAGCTGAGTTATTCTAAGTGAAAAACCTGAGGCATATTGTTCTAGCCCTGGCTTACCCAAGTGGACAACTTGAGCCGAAGTGGGGGCAACGTACCGGGAGCACGAAAGTCTACCCGGCCTAGTTACTTGTCCCAACTTCGTCTTATTTGGTATGACTTCTAACAGAAAGGTGGGCCACGCGCACGTGTACACCATAAATTCAGAAGACTCAGAAAGAAGAAGGGTTTCGTAGCAGTTTTATATACACAATTCAGATAATATTAAAGCGGTAAAAGCATCATTTAGCACATTAAGCATATATCATGTAAAAATCAGATAATAAATAAATATAACAATTTATCTAAGCTCGAATTTCTAACCCTGAACCAGTGGTTCTGGGTAAAATCCCCAGCAGAGTCGCCAGAGCTGTCACACCTCCTTTTTTCCGCCCCCGCGAGGGTACAAGGGAGTTTTTTCCGATTAAAGGACAATCGAAACGGGATTTATTTATTTATTTCAGAGTCGCCACTTGGGAGATTTAGGGTGTCCCAAGTCACCAATTTTAATCCCGAATCGAGGAAAAGAATGACTCTGTATTACAGTCTGCGAACCAGAAATCCGGATAAGGAATTCTGTTAACCCGGGAGAAGGTGTTAGGCATTCCCGAGTTCCGTGGTTCTAGCACGGTCGCTCAACTGTTATATTCGGCTTGATTATCTGATTTTATACAAATATGAACTTATGTGCAAATTTTATCTTTTTACCGCTTTTATCATTATATATATTTTTTTTAAAAATGTGAACATCGTTTAAAAACATGTCTTTGGATTGCGTCACATAAAATGCACCCGCGATCCGGAACGTATTTTTATTCAATGTTTTGGGATTTGGATTTGGGTCGCATAAATGCGCACCCGTGTTTAAGAATGTAAGCTTATTAAAATGCGCGTCTAAAGCAATTAGCGTATTATTATTTCTGGGTAAGGCCGTGGAATTTTGCTAAACGGCTCATCCCAAAATCTAATTAATTTTAATTAAACATTTTATGAGGGCCCCGCAATCTATACATTTTATTAAGCGAGGCTCGTCTCATTTTTATTTTTAAAAGGACAGTCCTAAAATGCCTACATTTTTCTATTGAAATTTGTCTCTACAAAATAAAAGAGAAAATATCTTAATTTATTTACATGCTTGAGTTGTTATAGATGAATTTTGAATATGATTCATAAAATCTGAAAATGATGCAAACAGGATAGTCCGTTGCCACTGCAGGCCCAGGCCCAACGTGTATGACATAAAACTAGACCTGGGCCGTCTTATTCACATGTTATTACCTAGTTACATTATACTAGGCATGCTCTCAGTTTGTCAAATTAAAAAAAAACTTAGCAATCTAATTTTAATCCTAGACCATTTACATGCTGAAATTAACCAATATTATTTAACTAAACAATATTTTTACCAAGTTCCTACTAGATGGCCTATTCGTTTTACTTGACGGAGTTACTACACCATTTATTTATTTTTAGGCAATATATAGATAGTTCAATCGTTAAGCTATCGTCGGATGTTCCACTATATGTATTAAATAGCTACACGATTCTAATTTTTTGCAAACTAAATAAATTATACATACAAATAAAATTCAGAATATAATTAAAGTAAATTTACAATTTCAACTCTTCATTTTTCGTATTCATGCTTCATATTCGGATTACAATAACCAGCGTGTCAGTTATATACTTGATATTGGAAGCAAAAGAAAATGAAGATGAGAATCAGCCCAGTAATAACAGTACAGCACAGCAACAACAACCCAGCAATAGTAACAACCCAGGAAAAGAGTTTGCAAATCAGTAGAGCAGTAATCCCAAAAACAAAAGCTTCCAGCTTTGAATGAAACAACAACAATTAATACTGATTTCAAACAAAGAAAGAAAGCAGAAGATTTTTTTTTTAGTTTTTTTTTTATTTGAAAGCTTAAATATTTTTCGGAATTTTTCTTTCTCTCTTAAATATTCAGC
Source organism: Nicotiana sylvestris (assembly GCF_000393655.2). NCBI lineage: Eukaryota > Viridiplantae > Streptophyta > Magnoliopsida > Solanales > Solanaceae > Nicotiana > Nicotiana sylvestris. Next base: position 87,762,654 of record NC_091068.1, on the reverse strand, counting down.
CCTTTTTCTCTGTCCGTTTTTTTTCTTATCCTCTCTATCTTTTGTGTTCTTTTTCTCGTTCTCTCTCTCTTTCTTATTCTTCTCTGTGTATTCCCCAAATCTGATTCAAGACTTCTATCTTATATCCCCAACCCTTTAATCAATTAAAATCAATCACTTTCTCCTACCAAACACATTATCTTCCCACTCATCCCCATTACATTAAATAAGTATATCAACCCCACCCCATTATATTTTATCCTCCATGCATAACATAAATAATTACCATATTCCCTCCACTACATTTTGTCTTGTCCCCCATTAAATTAAACAATCATATCAAAAACCCACCCCATTACATTTTGTTCCCCATGCTTAATTACTTTAATATTATCTTAATTTTAATGGAAAGAACATTCAAAATAAATAATTATTCCGAAATTAATTCCAAAAATGCCCCTCTGCCCTTACTGAAATTACCAAACTACCCCTGAACGTACTGCAAATTACCATTTTACCCACATCAGCTATAATAAATCAATTAATTACACTCAACCAAAATATAGCCAATATGACCAATTGCTACACAAATTCAAACAACAAATCACATGAACATGATTTCTTCAACATTTTAACAACAAATCATATGAACACAATTTGAACAACAAAGAACAACTAAAATTTGATTGAACAATATTTTTAGCAACAAACAAACCTATTTTCAGATTCAACAACAACAACAACAAACAAGTATATTCAGATTTCTAAATTCAATAATATTGAACTTAAAATCAACTCTAACAACATTACAACCAACAATTCCTATATTAAACTTAAACAAGATTATGAGACAAATTCAAGAAATAATCATAAATGATAAACAAGAAATCAAACTATACAAATTTCGGATTCAAGATCAACCAAACAAAGTATGAACATGAATGAAAATATTCAATAACAATAACAAACAAACTTTGTTCAAACTTCGAATTAAACTTAAACAAAACAAATAAACATATTCAAATCACTAATCTTCAAATAATCAACTAATCCAACAAAACTTATAACAAAGATGCATGATCCAAAAATTAAAAACATAACTTCGCATTAAATTACTAAATTAAAAACGAACTTCAAACAAGATGAACACGAACTAAATCTATATTAACAACAAACAACGGATTTGAACGATTTAAACTAATACCTTTCTATATTAAAACTAAATCCTCTTAAAATTAATAAAACAAACTGAAAATAATTAAATTGAATCTTCAACTTAAATCTAACAACAATATAATTAAACTAACAATTTTTTATCTAAAAATAAATAAGAAAATAAAGCAAACTTATGCTAATTCCAAATCTGAAAATATCAAACAAATTACGGACGAAATAAAACTTAAACCAACTAACCGTAAATGACCAACGACGAAGATCTTGAATGAAATAAATCTGTCCGAAAAATAATTATCGTACCAAGACTACCAACGCCCTAACGGATCTTGCCTTCAACGATAAACTCCCCTTCCTCTTGAACTCAAAACAACACACAACAGACTCAAACGAAAACCAAACGAATCCTTGACGAAAACGAAGAAGATGACGCACCATCAGAAGCAGAAACGAAGCCGCAACAGCTGGAGAAGAAAGCAGCAACAGCTGCTCTGAAATGCTGTAATGCAGCAGCAAACGCAGCAACGAGGACGATGAAGTGAAGCAGCAGACAGCTGGAAGAAAAATGCAGCAGCAGTGGCGACGCGGGCAGCCCTGGGAGCTCGAGTTTGAGCTCGATGAAGCTCGTCCATGGCCGGACGTAGCAGAAAGAGCAGAAGCAGAAGCAGGCAGCAGCGAGAAGGAGAAGCAGCTGGAACGCAACAGCAGTGAGAAGCAGCTGAACGCAACAAGATGGAGCAGACGATGCAGTAGGGGAAGCCATGGATGAGCTCAAACTCGACGATGACGAAGCTCGATGGAGGAGGGCAGCTATGGAGTTGTTGGTGCGTGTGTGTGTGAGTGTGACGTGAGTGTGTGTGTGTGGCGTGAGGGGAAGAGGCGGGGCAGCCATGGGAGGTGGGGCTTGGAGGTTGGAGAAGATGAAGATAAGAGAGGAGGGGGGCGGATGGGTAGTGTAGGGTTTTCTTCTCTTTTTTTTTGTTTTGTTTTTTTTGTTTGTTTTTGTAAAAATGAAAAAATGAAAATGAAGAGGGGGAGTTGGGTTGTTGGTACTGGACTGGGTCGACCCAGTTCAAAATGAACTGGGTCGCTTTGGAAGATTGGGTATTTTTTGGGCCTGTGGCTTGAAATCGAAGAAGAGGCCCAATTCCGACTTTCTTTATTTTTTGCTCTCTTTTCTTCTTTTATTTTTCTAAAACTAAATTATAAAAATACTTAAACTATTATTAAGAACTAAATTAAGTTATAAAAGCGCAAATTAACTCCCAATAACAATTAACGCACAATTAAGTAATAATTAAGCATAAAATTGTATATTTGGACATTAAATGCTAAAAATGCAAATGATGCCTATTTTTGTAATTTTTATTTTTTGTAAAACAAACTTAGTTACTAATAATTGTATAATTAAATCCTACATGCAAAATGCGATGTATTTTTGTATTTTTAATAATTTAACAAATAAACATGCACAGACAAACATACAAATAGTTACACAAAATATCACAAAAATTGCATACCAAGAAAAATTATTTTATTTTTGAATTTTTTGGGAGTAATTCTCATATAGGGCAAAAATCACGTGCTTACAATAGTCTGCTATATTGAAAGATATAGTCTACTCTGAATCTTGTAACCACAAAAGCTGTTAGTGGCATATGGAGTCTATCCGATATCAAAGAAATAGATATAATTTATCGGAGAAGACAAATCTCTAGTAAATTATTCAACATTTACAATTGTCTTTCAGACCCTATCTTCATCAAGGATATCGACTAACGCTGAAAGAATAGTACTTGTTTGCAAGAAATACTCTGCAATTTGTAGAAAGCAAAAAACATGATTAAAGGACAAATACTGTAAGACTACATTTGCGATCCAGTCTAGAATATAAGATTTACATCACCCTCGTCTATTTGGAATACTAAAAACATGAAGCAAATGAATTGCTTTAATAGAAGTCAGCACTTACTGCTGCAACTGCAATATTATAAATCAGGAATATATAGTTACAGCCTGCATGATCAAATTCATATCTTAATAAGCAATTCCTTTTACGGGAGAAAAAGGAAAATCAAAAGAAAAAAATAAACATAAACTTTTAGCTGGAAGTTATATTTTTAAATCTTATTGATGGAATACTATATTTCAACTATCATTCACTATCAATTATTTATTACTTCTGTTAGAATAATGATAAATTAAGAGGCATAAAACAATAGAAGATTTTAAGTCAAACAACTCCTATAAGTATTTAATGTTTAAAGAATAATGATATTTCCATGTAGCTTCAAAACTTTGAACTTCGACCCTTTCTTACGACTAGGCGTTTCTTAATAGTAGCAGTGCAATCTTAATTCCTATATAGCAGTACAATCTTAATCCATGTACAGGTTTCATTTCTATTATCAGTCCTTAATTTGCAAGATGAAAAGCTAAGCTAAGCAAAGCCATTATAAAAAAGGAGTTAAAACAACAATCTTGCTTCAAAAAGTTAGTTAGGAGAAATATGTCTAATGACTGCTATGATATTTTTGTATTGCTTCTACATATCAAAAAGAAAAAAAAAGGGAAACCCTCTTTTGTACTATTTTACTTAGTAATAGTAATGATGCAAGTCAAAACAAAAAAGAGATTCCAAAAAACACCTAAAAGTAACACAATTTTAAAATAAAATAATATTTTTAGTACCTATACAATCAAGGATTGGACTATGCATAAGTATTTTTGAAGTAGCTACAATAAAATGCCATGCTGGCTTGTAGTAAAGTGACTCTGCAAACCAAAATATTCTTATATATGTTCTAAGAAGATAAGAGAAGGAGAAAGAACGATGCAACTTTGCCTTAAAAAAGTTAGGAGAATTATGTCTAATGGCTACTATATATAAATATTTTTGTACAACTTCTGCAGATCACAAGAAAAAAGAAAGAAAATGTACTGTTTAACACATCTGTAGAAAATATCTAAAACAATCTAAAAATATCAATGCATCAAAGTTAAGCAACATTCAACATATTACTCCACAAATAAAAAAGGACCTGGGGAATAGTCATAATTTTCATTGATAAATATGCTAACGAACCGAGCCCAAAAAGGAATGAATATAAATACAAAAGAGCATAGACTGGAAAAATGAACAGCGTTCTAGACATATGACTCATAACAAAAAAAACAGATATAGATTTGAAACTTTACGTCTTCAGTCACACATCGAAGAATGCATACATATCCATGAATATTTCGTCACTTCTTTTCTTAATGCGATTCATACATACCTCCATGAAATTTTGGAACTAAGTGAACATTCTAACATCAGCATTCCTAGGGAAATATTCCCCCTGCACGACAATGAAACCCCACATGAGGGCGAGAATAAATAAAACAATCGTATCAGCCCTAAAAAACTTGATGGGAAGGAAGTGTATACCATGACGGGTCAAAGTGTATGTGGAATACCGCACAATAACATGCTGGATAGGATAGCCTGGTATAAATGCACTAAGTTGAAAGAAAATAATAGTTCTTCTATTGGTTGTAGTCCCTTCAGGGAAAAAAAAAACACTCGCGAAAATTGATTGCAAGAAGCCTTTCTCTATTTTTAAATCCTTTAAAGAATATTTACGTATCAAATAGCTATCCTTCTAAATACTTACTAATATTTATAAATTTAGTAAAGAATGTAATCTACTTACAATTTGTGGACCTGGCTGTTCATTTTTCTAATTCTCTTATGCAATAGCAGAATACAAAGTAAAACTTTTGTGTATATTCTGCATATACATGTGGCACCTAATACTCCCTATGAAAGAAAAGTAATACATGGTGGCTGAAGGGAAAAATACTTCTTTGGTCCTAATTTAACTGATTAAGAGAGTACATGGACTTCATAGAATGCCGAAGATATAAAATTTACTAACATTTCTTTTCTTTTAGTGGTACCTTCTCATGTGTCAACTTTATTCTACACAAATATTTACACTGATTATATGCAATGAAATTAATATGAAAATAACACCATGACAATCTGATTTTTCTATTCAAATAGTTCAATTATATCTTTACTAATTATACCCATTCGAACTACTATGTCATACCTTGAAGCAACCAATGAAAAGTGAAATAATAGTTGCTCGTCCATATTCCTGCAACTGTACAATTTAAATAAAGTGATTGCCTGCAAATATAGATAGATAATTTAGCAAATAAAAGTATTATCATGTGAGTGAAAAATTGCAGGGAGATTTGTTTGACTACATATTCAAATACCAGCAAAATAGAATAATATAATCATGTAAATGACCTATGTTAATGTACAATTTACTGTAATCCATCATACGCAAGAATTAATAAGCAGCATTAAAATTTTTCCATTTTAGAGTACCCATTAATGAAAGCAGTATAGGTAAAGTTTCCCACTTCATATGTCTTTCCTGCAGAAATTGTTGGTGTCTGTTCATTCTATAGCCTTCCAAACAGTGAATTCTATACCACCATAATAAATATGTGGTATCGTATAAATATGACATTGGTAAGAGCTTATGTTATCAAGGATAATGGCGTACACATGAGTTGTTGATTCGTCAATGGTAGACCTTCATGAGTACTTTCAGAGGACATATTAAATTCTTGTTCTAATATCCTTGTTATTTCAGTTTTATGCCCGAGTATATCTCTTCTTTTCATATTTTTTTTTGTGAAACTGATGAACACATGGCGCTACAGGTCAGCTAAGCAAAGCTCAGCTGTAGCATAACCAACAGTTGTTACTAATCCATTTGGAACTTTACAAAGGGAAATTAAGTTCCCAAAAATTTACTAAAAGATGTGTAGTTAATAAAATATAAATGTTCCTTTTTCAGATATCTCATAAATCAATGGCTCAAAAAAATCGGAATGAAAAGCATGTTACGAAATTACTATAGCTCTACTATATCTAGTCAAACCATACGAGGCACGCGAAAATTTAGAATTTTCATTTGTCATGTGATGTCATTCTGGTCATTAGCTAAAATAGATGGGGTTATTCCCAAGTTCAATGGATTACGGATGGCAGCCCCGCATGAATGGGAAAAATATATCGTTAAACATGATAATTACATAACTAAAAAGGAAAAACAATCATAAAGTATTCAAAATTTGTAGTAAAGCCTTAATATATTACCTCTATTATCAACATCACAACTTAATTTCCCTTCATATGTTCTTAGTTCGAAATTAGTATTTGCCTCCCTCCTATTGCACTTTATAGCACTCTTATCGTACACCCTGGCAAAAACTCGACCTGTCAATGTTGAAAGTGTGAACAACATAACATAAAGGGGATGGGGAGAGTAATATATTGTGGTATGCGCTTAGGCAAACTAAGCAAGAAAACTCCTATAATGTGATTCAGGAAATTGGGCGAATGCTATCACAATACGGACAAAAGCATTAACTTTAAGTCGTTTAAAAAACAATTAAGAAAGTTTGTATTAGAAAATAAAGTAGCCAGCAAAATTAAGCAAACAACACAGTTAATACTTACCTCCTAATCAAAAATTTCAACACGTTACAAAGATCTGTGATAACCAATACGCAAACACGCATATAGATTATGAAAATATGATCTTTTTTATATAACTTGCACCGTCAACAAACTTCACAGAAATTATTTGTTATAGAAATACAATCTCAACTGGAATAATAAAGAGAATTGTATTTAATTATCTGTTACAGAAATTTAACGATTATTCATGGAATACAAATCATACCAATCACTTCTTGTAATCCAGAATTGTTATTTGATATGCACGCGAGGGAGAAAGAATAGCACTATATACTGTAAAAGTGGAAAATTGATTTGAGAAAACTGTGAAATCATATTATGAGAATCCAGCGCAGAAGAATTCGGGTGTGAGAAGTTGAAATTGTGGTGAGAGATCGTGGGATTGAAGTGCTGCATATGTAGGATTGATATTTTTAGGGCGAAGGAATACCGTTATATTAGGTTCCCAATATTTCTTTTAAAAACTATGGTTTTTTCAAAACTGTAGAAATTACTTTTCCTTTTAAAATACATAGCTATCTAATTGTTTTTAAAATCAAAATTTAAAAAGAGAAACTAATTTTACCTAAACTAACTAAGTTGTCCTAAAGTTGCCACATGACATTTTGTGCATGCAACACTTGGCAAAATCTCAGGGCTAACTCTTTCCTTTTAAATAAATATAGATATAGATATAGATATTTTGTGTTGATTAAGTTTATATATATTACTTTTATTTTTTATACTTTATTTACATAAAAATAAAAAAATTAATTAAATTCTTTTGTAATAAATAATTAAAATTTCTTTTTTAAATAATGCTAATTGTAAACTAAACTTTTACTGTCATTTATCGTAATTTGACACTTAAAAGTATTTTTAGGCCAAATATAATTTATTTATCAAATATAGCAAAAATTACTTCTCAAACAAAGTGGCCAAACACAAAGCGCCTAATCTTCAAAAGTATTTTTTCAAAAAAGTACTTTTGAACAAAAATACTTTTCAAAATAAGTAATTTTTCGCAGCTTGGCCAAACATACTTTAAAATTGATACTCCTAAGTAGAGTCGTCAGTATGGGCTTGGCCACTAGGCCAGCCCAACCCAACCCGTGATTTAATAGGGTTGGGCTAAATTTTTTGGATCCTGCTTTAAAACTAGGCTTTTAAGCCCGACTAAAGTAAGCCTGTGGCCCATGATGCTTGACCGAGGCTAGGTCAGGTTGGCCCGTGGGCTTAATAACGTTTTTAACTAAAAATATAAAAAAAATAACAAAAAGGATAGTCTAATCTCAAACTGGTAATTTTTTTATGCGAAAATATAGATATTTGTGTTCTTAAAATTTTAGTTATTTCTTGATGTGTAACTAATTAATATTGCATATAAGTATATATTTAGATGAAAATAAAGATGTTAAGACATCTTTCTTTCACATGAAGAGGATTGAAATGCTCTTGACGAAGATGATCTGTTGCTGTTAGATATGCCATGAGCACCTTGAAAATATTTTTGATTAGTTTGGTTTGAGTATTGATTTTTAATTAATGAAATATTGTCCTCCTTTTTTGTGATTTATTGTAATCTATTGGAACAATATCAAAATTATTAAGTTTTGCAAAAACTTTTTATCCAACAAGTATGTTTTTGACTTGTTAATATGTGTGTGTGTATATATATATAATTTTAAATTAACTTAAATTTTAAAAAGTATGAAAAGTAATTTTTAAAAATTTTGGACCGACCTGTAGGGACCATGACCCACGTAGGACTGGATTGGACTGATCATTTTAAGGCCGTCGAAATAGTAGGCCGACTCGATCCAGCCCAACAAATGCCGAAGCCCGTGTGGGCTGAGCTAGGCCGGGCTGGGCAGCCCATATTGTCAGCTCCACTCCTAAAGTGATAATAGATTAATAGTACATTGTACTAATGCAAGAAGATTGGAGAAAAGAACAAAAAGAGAATCCACCATATAACGAATCTAAATCATAAGGCTTTGGTACTTCCCATTACGGTTTTGTCCGGCCGGATATGGTTGAGAACAACGACCATTCCATCTTTTTCCTTTTGAACCTCCACTTTCAACGCTATTAGCTTTAAAATCAAGCAAATTACCATTACCTCCTCTAAAATATTTCATCTATAAATAAGATGTGAAACAAGACTTTGTACTAAGCTCTAATAAGAAAAACTTAAAAGAAAGAAAGAAGTCCTTATGGCTGGCCTTCAATACCAATTCTTTCCAACTGATTTCTTCTTTCCTCGCCACTATTCAGTAACTAGAGGCAAAACATACCCTCAGATTTCGTTGCCCAACAACAAGAATATTGAAAAAGATCAACGTCAAGGTTATGAAGATCTTAAAGAGTGTAAATCTTCATTTGGCCAAAACAATAACAAAATTGTCAAATCATTGAGAATAGCTACTTCTTTTTCTGCGCCACTGATTCAGAAGCGAAACAAAGATGTGGAATTCTAATGTGCTTGTTCACACCGTTCCACTTTCAATAATTGGTGTGCACGACCTTGTGGAGTTAAGTTATATATATTGATAGCGCAAAAAATATTAAAAATTATCTGTTTACTTAGTTTATACTCTACTACTATTGGTATGGCGTGATTTGATGTGATGAATACGTGATATAGCCTTTATTTCAAATGTATACTGATGTCAAATTAATAGTAATTAATTAAGTGCCAAAAATGAATATTAAACCTACGTTATATTTAATAAATATTCATTCGTTTGGCATAACCACTTAATTCGAGTAAGTATTTTTTTTCCCTTTAGTATTCATTGGGCGGACAAGTACTTTATGAGCATCATTTTCTTTTTCTAGCGATAAGTAATTTGAGCTTTCAAAAGTAATTGACCGATTGACTTTTAATAAGATTTTTATTTTTCATTCATCTATCAGGCTATTATGTAAAGTCGACTGATGTAATCACTCAACTATTTTTGTGATTGGATCTACTTGGCCGGTAGAGATATGTTTCTTTTTTCTTAAAAGTTGAAGCCTAATATTCAGTTAGTTGAATCATAAAAGTCGGTTAAGAGCATATTGAAAGTGTAACTGTAAAAGCACTTGCCTAACTGTCTAAAGTGAAGTTAAATCAGTTGCAAGAGAGTTCCATCGTATTGGGTAGTCTTTATTTTCTCAAGTTCATTGCACCACTATACTTGTTATTTTCCCGTGTCCTATATTTGCATTTGCATGTCGATTAATTAAAAATTCGCGGCCCATTTAAAGAAAAACGTTTTTTTATCAGAAATTTCATTTATTCTCCGGGCTCGAAGCTAAAATCTCTATTTAAAGGTGAAAGGATTATATTTGTCCCACCACAACCCTCGAAAGGATCATATTCGTCCCACCACAATCCTTGATGATTATATCACTCTACTTGATGAAGTAACATAGTCAAATGTTAATTTTTTTTAATACTAGTGTAATTGTCTTAGTCAATATATTATTGTTATTCTTTAATAATATTTGACTTAAGAGTATGAGTCTCGTGATACATCCCTCAGGTGATATCGGTATATGTCAACAATTCATAAGATAGTGTAATAATTGGCATAACAGAAACTCATTCAAATGATTTTTTAAAGAAAAAGAAAAAAGGAGTTTATTCTTTTCTTTCCTTCCTTCGCTCTTTCATTCTTTCTGTATCTGTAAATAAATAAAAGGTTGATTAAATCAATAGCTCACAGAAGTTGCTAGTCCCTTCATGCCTGCCTTGTGGCCAAATCTCTACAGCAGATTTGCTTGGGTACAATTTGCTTGTGTATTGTATCACATGTAGAGCCAACAACTCTCATTAGTTAATTAACTTCCTCAGTGATGTGACAATTGTAGTACTTATTTCAAAAAGACATTCACGAGGCCTTCCTTTTTCTAACCTTTTATTAGGTAGAAAACCGCACTAGAATATAACTATTTTACAACTGTACCTTGGGGTATGGCCAGGGGCGGAGCCAGAGACCAAGTTACCGATACGGTTGAACTCAGTAACTTTGATCCAAATTCTGTATTTGTTTTAAAAAGTTTATTTAATATAATCCCAATAACTTTGATCTAAATTCTGTATTTGCCTTAAGAAATTCATTTAATATAATCTAGTAACCTAAAAAGATTGGAATATTAAACTCATAAACTTCAAATCTTGTCTCCGTCTTTAGGTATGGCCTGACCATCAATAAAGTAATTAGTGAAAATTATGAAAGATCAAAGTTCAAATCTCAATAAAAAAAAAAAAGCAAAGATAATTCAACTTTGATGGATTGAGTTATTAGGTACATGATCTGATGATTTAGCAACTGGCATTTGTATTGATTGTATTCGTTCACGTAACAAATACAACCAAGGTGGAATACAAGTATATAGAAAAATAGAATGCTCTTGCTGAGAGCGAACTCAAGACCTCTGCTTATTAAGTACATGCTCTAATCAATTGAGCTACGAGAGCAACTTGTTTTAGTTCAAAATAATTGATATCTTGTTTCAGTACTACAGATCAATTTGTTATAAAATTCAAATTGGATGGTCATTTTCTAAAAGTATAGCTATGAATGATACAGTGTATATGTTTGATGTGTCTGCATCATTTCTCCAAAATTATTACATTTCATACAATATATTTTGCTAATTGCTTCTCAAAACTTGGTACCCACCTGGCCCACCCTCTTGTTTGGCTCCTTTGCCACAGCCTTTAATTTGTAAATGTGAGTCTATAAATAAGAGAGCAGCCATAACAATTTGACTCACAACAAGCAAGAAAAATACAACGATTTTAGCACTTGCTCATGGCTGGCCTTCAATACAACTTTTTTCCAACAGATTTCTTCTTCCCTCCTCAGAATACAATCCACAGAGACAGCACATCACAGCAAATAAATCTCTCGGCCAACACAAGAATGACTGATGAAAATTTAGATGATTCAAAACCACTGGCCAAACCTATCACCAACACCAAAAGTACTACTCTCAAAGCGGCCATTTCTTCTTCCTCTATTATCTTAGCTCCTATATCAAAGCAGAGGCAAAATCAAGGTCAAGATCAAGCAATCTGATTAATGATAACAGAAGACTTTGTTTATAAGGCTAATTATTAAAGATCTCCTTGATCATACATGGTATTAAGTCAATTATAAGACAAGTATTTCAGTTTGCTTTCTGTTTCTTCCTTTTGTTGTCTACTTTTCTTTCCTAATGGATTTGTAAAGGCTTCTCCAATATCATCAGAGTCTAAAGTAATATTTTATTAAGTTGTTATGATAACCAGTGAACTATAAAGTTGGATGGATGCATATATCAAAGTAAATAAATTACACATTTGACCTGCAGCTCTGTTTTCTTGGTTTGTCCATTTTTTTTTTTCATTTTTTGGGTGAAATTAATTCGAATTTTAACTCAGTTAATGATTGGTCAGATATTCAGATTTTGGAACCCGTTGTTGGGTCATTAGAAGAAGAGATTCAGAAATGAAATAATGAAAAGAATAATCTGGGGTTGTGATTGTAGAATTGTTCCGCACGAATATCAACCCTTAAATTAGATATTTCCTCTTTTTTCCTCCATCTTTATAGCATAACTTACGTAGGGATTCAAATCGAACAGGAAACGCTTCATCCTCACCAACTATACTTGATATAAAGCCGTTCTATAAAAATTCAAGACAAGAAGAAAGCAAGAAAAGGATAGCGAAAACCACACTAAACTGAAAGGTCAAACCAGATCGATTAAAAGAACCGATTAGGTTTGGTATTGAGTAAAAAATCTCAAACCAACCCGATATATAAATAATAAATAATTTTAATATATACTTTTGAGATTTTATACAAAATTTTCTTTAGAAAATGTCTAGAAATATTTGGGATTCTCTCATGGAATGTAATATTTAATAGAACTATGAAGTACATCCATATTATTTACGTTAAACAATGAATTGTATCATCACTTTTTTTATCAAATGTTATTGAAATGCATCAATCTCTTTGTTCTTTCATATTCATATGTCAAAATTGTTAAATTCTTATATCTTTTTTGAATTTGAAATGGAAGTTTGATAATTTTAAAATTAAATAAAATATATCATTATTTAGGTTTCATATTGATTTTATAATTAATTATTAAATTCTATCAACCTTCAAACATACATCAACGGAAAATTATTATTAGACGACTAAAAAATGATTATCATGTGTTACTAAAAAAATTCTCCCATAAGAATATTTTAATAGATCATGTTTGTCAATTTTTTAAATTTTTACTAACCATATATTAAGTTATTAAAGCTTTGTCTATAACTTTAACAATGTAAGATTGAAATAATATTTATGTAACAAAAAAACCCAAAAATCCCAATAAAACTGAACCAATCCAAACTGATATAGTTAGTTTGGTTCGATTTTGATGAAAATCAAACCAACTCGGTCCATGTACACCATATGCGTAAGCATATATACGGATGTGAGAGTTGATATTCTTGCAGAAATTTTTCTTATCAAACTAAATAATAAACAATGAAATATAAAAAATGAGTGTTGTAAATAATTTTTGAAGTAGAACACGCGCATTTGGTAGGATAGTTTCTGTCATAATAATATCATCCATGTGGCTTCGTCTTATCTACATAATTTTTGGTAGATAGGATATTTGATATTTATGTTTGCGAAAGGTAGCTGATGTGTACAGCAACGAGCATGAGAACCACATTATAAACAACTCCCCCAACCCTAAAAACAACAACAAAAAAAAAAAGGTAACAATATAATATCATTGCATTTTGTGCATGAAATAAATATCGTAAGCTTCATGAAATAACCAGAAAAGTAGTAGTTCCAAAGTACTGTGTAATCAGACTCTAATTTCAGTCATGTAGGCCATTACTGTACTAGTGGAAGATCCTCTCTAATTTTCAACACTTTGTGAAGTTCAAAGAGAATCCAGTCAGTTCATTATGGCTGGCTAGCTGTTTTAATTATATATTCAAATAGCAGCTTCATTAATTTAGCAATAAACACGTGACTAATTTGTTAAGTTGCATCACACGCTTCACCGTTAGGAAAAGATTTTTTTACAAAATGGTTACCCTACTTTACCAAAGTTTAATTTACTTACCCATAGAATTGCAAATACTTTCATTCTTGGAAAATATTTGTGCGCGTGTTAATATTTTCACACAAGAAAATAACAAAAATGTCAAAACATAAGTAAGAAATTATTTTCAGGAAAACAATTTTCAAGGAATCTTTTTTCCCCATACCAAACATACCATATGTGTACGTGTTAATATTTCATTCATTATTAACTAAAAGAATATAATTATTACTCTATGAGACAGCATTTGTTTCTCTAGTACTAATTCACTGCGCCTTCTCCTTTCACCATAAGACAAAAAAATCACTTTGAGATTTCTTCAATGGTATATAAGTTTTTCTTTTTAATTGTCAAAGGAAGAATAATGTTTTTCCCCTGCAAATTCTAAATTTATTGTTGAAAGTAAGAAACTTAAAGGTATAGTTCAGAACTAACCAATAGTACAGAACTTGTTGTTGTACTATGAAATCTGTGTTTGTCATCCTAAATATATAATTGCAAATATTTCATTTAATTAATGAACGATTAAACTAAATATGATACTCAATAAACAATATCCAATTGTTCCCGACGGCTACTGAGGCAATATGAAAATGCAGAAAGAATGATACTATATAAGAACGCCAAAGTTGACATGAAAAGGTAACAATTAATTCTTGGATTCTAAATATATAATGCTAGACAAATGAGTAGATCTCCTTACTTTTTATTCATAAAGAATCAGTAAATATGCAATTTACAGTAAGTTATGCACATTATTTTTTGTGCTTTATATTGTTTATACAAATTTGTCTACTGGGTAAAATGTTCACCTGAACTAAATTAAGTGAATTCAAGTGCAGACAAAAAAATAGGCAACCTAACAAATACGTTAATTTTCCACTTCTTTGGATTCCATTTTTCTGCTCCTTCAATTTCTTCTCCAAATAGTCACTGGATGTAAGCAACAATAACAGTAATATCATCAACTTTTCCTCCTCTATGACTAAACCATTCCCTTTCAGCTGCTCTTCCAAAAGGTGTATCTGCATACCTATCAAATGAGTTATACAATGCAATATTTCCAATTTGACTAGCCAATTCCTTTGGCTTCAACTTCTCAGCAATCCCTCTTTGAACAAGTTCCTCAATCTCACTTTCATTCATGTTATCAAGAAGCCCATCTGTTCCAACAATCAAAACATCATTTTTTTCGACGATTAATTCCAGTTCTTGAGCAACACTAGGATTATCTTTAGAATTTCCCAATTGATATGGACAATTAAACCTCCGTTGTTGTATTGGCGATTTGTATATAACTCTTCTGTTTCTAATCAGAAAAAATCCACTGTCACCAACGTTAGCAGCACATAACGTATTTTTTTTACTGTCCAAAGTTATAATACATGCTGTTGACGATCCTTCTGAATTTGTGTTTCTGTAAGCTTCTTGAAGAACTCTTTTAGGGTTCACAACAGTACCCTTTGGTTCATTAATATCTACGGCAATAAATGAATTTCTCATAAGCTCTCTTGCGTATATTCCTGCATCAACACCCTTTTTTGCCCAGCCACCAACGCCATCTGCGACACCAATTGTTTGGTATAATTTGTGGATAAAGTGTGCATCTTCACCTCGTGGTTTATTTGGGTTTTCTTTTGGTAAGTATAAAGATCCAGCCACCATTTTTAGGCTTGTTAATTTTTTACTGCAGTGCGGGGGTACTACTCGTCTCATGGGCGACTTGAGTAATGGGAGAATGACAACTGGGCCCTTCGGTGGTAGAACCTCGTGAGACGGGTAGCTTGGAAACTACATCAGAGTTGTGGAATGAATGGTGATCATGACCTAATGATATGCATGCAGCCACTAATTTTGGACTAGGGTAGACATGACTAAATTTGAGTCTCTTGTTGCTATAATTTTCCAGTTGATGACTATCGTTAATTTCATAGGAAGAAAAGTCAAAGTACCTCTTCTGCGGCAGCTTGAAAACTTCATCAAACTTCTTGAACGAATGTTCATGAGCTAATGAGATGCATGCAGCCATTGATTTGTTGATTAGCAAAAAAAAAAAAAAAAAAAGAGGTGATATGAAAGTACTACCTGAAGGGCTAAGGCTTGGTTATAAGATGGAGTAATATATAGGCGGAGTAATCCTAGTTAGAATAGGTTAGGGAAATAAAAGTTTTTGGAAAGTAAAAAATGAGATGATGAAAGAAGCTGCTTGAAGAGCACGTTAGAGCTTGGTTATAAGAAAATTTATATACGTATTAATCCTAGTTAGAATAGGTTAGGGAAAAACAGATTTGGAAAGAAAATGGAATTACAGTTTTCGTAATTATCAGTTTAGGAAAGTACCATAGTCGACTTTGTTTTACTAAAGAGAAAAATGCGATGTGTATCACTACTTCATTTTGACGTTTTAGTTTATTTAATTTGATCAAACTTTAAAGTAATTTAAGTCTTTGCAGCAGATTACTATGAATTACTCGCAATAATTACATAAATCTCGTCCGAAAAGAAAAACTGCGAGAGTAAGACTTAAGCCACGTATTTCTTAGTTCAACTAAAGAGAATCTAAAAACAAATATTTCAATTACATATTTCTTGAGAATTTCCATTGATGAGTGAGATGAGATTGTGTGGTATGTTGA
Source organism: Nicotiana sylvestris (assembly GCF_000393655.2). Lineage (NCBI taxonomy): Eukaryota > Viridiplantae > Streptophyta > Magnoliopsida > Solanales > Solanaceae > Nicotiana > Nicotiana sylvestris. The sequence goes on along the minus strand of NC_091068.1, from coordinate 87,746,238 downwards.
AATAATGGAGTGTATTGTGTATTAAGGACCATTCAAGTTTATCAAAAGCCTTTTTCAAGTCTAATTTTAGCAACATGTGATCCGTTCGGCCTTTTTTCATATTTTTTAAGCGTTGAAGTATTTCCTGTATAATGATTGCGTTATCCAAAGTTCTTTTTCCCTGTTGAAAACTGGATTGTGTGGGACCAATTATTTTTTGTAAGAAAAGTTTTAATCTGTTTATAATTATTTTTTAATGAGTTTGTAAATTGTGTTGCATAGACTTATAGGACGATATTTTTTTTTAAGTAATCCACTAGGCATAGCCTAGTGTTTGTTTTTATTAATATCAATAACGAGAAACAAAGTGTCATGAAATCTTAAAATGTGCGCGAAATAAATTTTGAAAACTACATAATACCTATTATCAAAGTTGAGTAGTGTACTCAAAGTTGATATCACACTTTGTATAACAAAAAGCCAGCCCATACAATTCATGCTAGTATACGCCTTTCTCCTTCTCATTTGCTTCTATCCTCCTAGGAAACTGGACGCGTGCTCTTACTGTTCTGTCGCTATTGCTTAATCCGAGCACCGTATTCCCACGCATTTAATCTTTTTGTTCAATTTGCGGTATAGGACGATATTCCCACCGTATAGGACGATATTGAGTGATGGCTATTGCATTTTTTATTTTTGGAATTAGGCACAAATATGTTTTATTAATTTTTTCTGGAATTTTGCTTTCCTTGAAAGCAATGTCACAACATTTTATAATTGATTGACCCACTTCTCGCTAATAATTTTGGAAGAAATACGGATGAAGTCCATCTGGCCCTGGTGCCTTAAAAGGTAGAAAGGAGAATAGGGCTTGCTTTATTTCAACCAAATTTAATGGTTGTGCAGGTGTTGTTGATAAGAGTAATTCAAAGAATTAACCATTGTCGATTTGTTATTTGTTTTATTAGTGAATGAGTGTTGTGTTTGGAATAGGGTAGTGTAGTATTGATAAATTGTGTCTTGTATTTCTGTTGGATCAAAAGTCCAATTGGCTACACTATCTTTTAAGGCGTTTATACGATTACGTTTCCGTCTTTGTAAAGTAGACATTTGAAAAAAATTGGTATTAGCATCACCATCATTTAGCAATTGGATTCTTGATTTTAGTTTCCAAAAATCTTCCTCTTGCCTTAGTAAAGCACTAAATTCATGAGTTAGTTGTATTTCTAAGCTTTGTAGGAAATGGCTAGTAGGATAGTGAATTAATTTTTGAATTCCATTAATTCGAGCTAAAATTTTCCTTTTTTTGCAAAAATATTTTCAAAAGTGTGCTTATTCCAATAAGTTACATTATGTTAAAAATTTGTAATAGCTTCAACTAATGAAGAACTATTTTGCAATGACTGGTGTATTACATTTATAAGTGTAGGATTTGTTGTCCAAATTTTTTCAAAACGAAATATATTATTTCTAGGTAGTCGATTTTGTTCAAGTGTGACTAGAAGAGGACAATGGTCTGAATAGGTACGGGGAAGGTGTTGCACTACTATTTCAGGGAATATTTGAATCCAACCATAATTTGCTAGTAGTCTGTCCAATCTTTCTAGGATAGTATGTCCATTCCTATATTTATTTGTCCGTGTATACCGGCTACCCTTAAACCCTAGGTCTACTAAGTTACAATAGTTAAGACACTATGCAAAGGCATCCACCCTTGTGTTACTGATGGCATTACCACCAAACTTTTTATTTTCTCGAATGACCTCATTAAAGTCCCTCCAACTAACCAGGGACCCTTATAAGAATCATGAATACTTTTTAAATTTTGCCACAATATACTACGTAATGAGGTTATTTGCATAAATTGAAGAAAACAACCATTTAGTAGGGTTAGACCATACATGTACCATGTAGTGTACCTCCCATGTAGTCATTGTGAGATCATTCATAGTTACCAAATTCGCATTCCATAGTAAGACTATACCACGTGAAATTCTTTGTGCCTCAACTTGTGCCATATGTGAGAAGTCAAAATTAGTTTTTAAAACCGTGTGATCATGCATGCGTGTCTCCAGCAATGCAACTAAGATAGGTCTATAATTATCCAATAGTGATCTAAACTATCTTCTAAACTCTGCATTATCCGCGCCCCTACAATTCCAAACTATTAAATTTATGATAGGTTGTGGGTTTGTGGGTTCATCTAGGTTAGCTATTTCACTCGTTACTCCCAGTGGAGCCTGAGTGTGTTGTTGTCTTGGAGTGTTCTGTCACAGAGATGGAATTATTACCATGGAGTATTTCCCCTCCTATTGATTTTGATTTGCCCTGAAGTTTACACTACATGTTGTTAGTTTTGGAGGGAATTTAAGTATGATTTTTTTTGCGTACTGCTCTTTGAGGCATTAGAGATAGAAGCCCTTTAGCCATATGAACTTTGTTCGTGTTTCTCTCATTTCCTCCATAATTTGTGCTAGCTCAAACCTTGTTCGCTCTCCTAGTTCGTTGGGCGATGGAGGTGGAGTTATTGGAGGACTCAGGAATGGTGACATTGGCTCCTAGATGCTCATTGGAGACAGACTCATTTGTGATGGGGAGAAGGAATTCATGTGTTGGACCATGGGGCATAGATCATCACCGTATGATGTTGTGGGTAGAATGGGAGAGTCCCTAGGATTTGATGAAAACTGTAGAGTGGAAAAGTAATAGGGTGTGCCTATGGTGACTGTGTTGATGATGAGGACCTGTTTTGGTCCAACATCAGCGGTGTGTGAACGTTGGGCCATTGTGTCTGAGCCACTGCCTCCATCCCTAGTCTCATCCCTTTTGTAAAAATCTCCGATAGATGAGTTGGATTTTGAACTAGTAAAATTATCTCCTGATTGTTTAGTTCCATTATGAATATTAGAGAGTATCCTTGTAGCCCCATCTCTAACCATGACTGGAGTAGATATTCCAGTGGTGGTGTTTGGGAGGTGTATATCAGTGGTGTTGTGGGGTTTGGATAAGGTGGTCCACTCATGATCAAGCGTGGGAAATAGAAGTGTTGGTGGTTGAGTTGATGGTTTTTTCTGAATGTGGTGTACCAAGGTCTTTGCATGGTGGATAGCTATGTTTGTGTGTGTTTTATATTATAGTCTGGCAGGGTGTGGTGTAGGTGAGTATGAGTGGGTGTATGTTGATTTACAGTAGGGATAGTAGCGGTTTCATTATGTGTAGTAGGTATAGGGTTGAGTGTAGATGAAAGAGGATCACATGAAGGGTGGTGATTATGTGGCATCGCAATTGAAGAAGAGTGTAGTTTGGTCGATGAAGGTAATTCCTGGATTGGGCAGGGTTGGGTGGCATGCAGAGAGACGGATTGCAAATGGTCTAAGATGGATTTTGTGAATATTTTATCTGAATCTTCTACCGAGGTGTCGTGTATAGGAGTATGAGTGGGCTTTGATAAGCCAATTGTATTGGCTGTTGTAGGGTATTGTGTTAAAGAATTAGTGTACATTAGGTCATCCATATGTGATTCATTACCCTTTATAAAATTATCATTGTAATTTAATTTATTTTTCAGCATACTTTGATTTTTACTTAAGTTCTTATTAGAGTTATTAAGGCTTATAAAAGTATTATTAGAAGGGTAATCCTTAATTGCTTCTAATTATTTTTTACCCATTATTACATCTTTTAACATTGTTGGACTCATGTGGTCATTGCATGTTTGTGTGATAGGCCCAAGCCCATTTTTTTGTGCAGTGTTAGAAGTTAAGTCCACATTTTCTAATTTGCCAAAAGTATTGGCAATCAATAACGGACTAGGGTTTGTAATCTTACCTGTTATTACCTATGTGATTATCGTATCCATCGCCTTCCCTTTCCTTGTTTGGTCATCCAGTTGAAATTTATGGGGTTCATCTGGTTGGCTACGCTAGGTGTTTTTGTTGTATCTTGCATTAGTTCTTTTTGGAAAACTAACAGTTTTCCATTCCGATTCCTTTGTTGAAGGGATGGATGTTGTAGAGGAAGTATGTGGTGTAGTGGTAGTTATAGTTGGTATGGAATTAAGTATTGGTGTTTGTGAAAATTGGCAAGTCCAACTTGCGTGCCCAAATCTTCCACACCTTGTACATAGTAGATTTAACCATTCATAGAGTAGAACCTGTTTGTGAGTGCCTACATGAATATAGGTTTTTAGAGGTTTCTCCAAGGGCATCTCAATGAATATTCGGGCATACCTCCCTCGTGTAGTAGAAGTTGTAAAAGTATCAACTTTTAGCAGTTGCCCTATCTTGTTTCCTACCTTTTGCAATATTTGAAAATCATAAAACTCCGTTGGAAGTTCTGGTAGGCGCACCCATAGAGTAGCATGCGTTAATTGGGCTGCTGAAGCAATAAACTTAGGCTCCCAACAACGAACAGAAAGGAAATAGTTTAGTATGAACCAAGGCCCTTCATGTAAAGCTGTATACATATTTTCCTCATAATGAAATTTGATAAGGAAAAAATTGCATCCCAAGTCTATAAGATGAATTTCTTCCATTGGCTTCCATAGATTTGTTAATTTAATTTTTAGCAGTTGGTGTCCAACTATTTTGCCAAAAACTTTTACTATGATAGAATTTTGCCAATGAGTGTATAATCGAGCCTTGTCTTCAGTTGTTAAAGGAATAAAATTGTCTAAATCATCCTCATTCAATGTTTTATCAGTTAAGTCTACTGTGGCTTGATGGATTGGGTGTTGGAAATGTAAGTTGGTAGATGTGAATTTGAGGTTAGTGTCTGAAGAAATGTTTTGGTTTGTGATTGAATTTCTGGTTTGTCAATTTGCATGTGATGGTGAATTGGTGGGTCCATTGTTGTTGCTAGCTAATGAAATAGTATGGATGAGGAAGGAGATCGGGAAAGTAAGATGTGTGATATAGTGGAAGTTGGGGTAGAGAGCATTTTGAAATTTTCTTCAAGTTTAAGTCCTTTTTGTCTGTCTAACTATAATCCATTTACAAATTGAGTTGCACTCTATAAATAGTGAGCTCTATTACCATTGTAAAGGACAGACACTTTTCTGGCAAACTTCCACTATAATCGATTAAGAGCTTTATACAATTTTACTTTCTTACTCTTTGTTTTCATCATTGTTGTGACCAGAAACCCTGCTCCCTGAATTATTGTTTTTGTTATTTGTCCTCATTCCAAGGCTAAGTATTGTATATTTCTTCAATTATTTCAGGATCAAATTAATTCACTTGTCTAGAAACCACGTATAAATTCAATTGTACCATCTTTTATTTTTATATTGATAAATGGATCACATACTAATTTTTTTAAGCCAACTAGGGGTATACGTCAAGCATATCCTTTATCTCCTTATATATTTATAATGTGATTAGAACGCCTATCAAGAATATATTCTAATTAGTATATTATCTATTATGGAATCCTATACAAATTTCACAAAATGGACCTCAACTATCGCGTCTTTTTTTCGCATACGACATTATCCTTCTATCTAAAATAACTGATACTAGTTGCAATACAATCATTGATACTCTTAACACCTTTACTAACCTTTTAGGATAAACTATTAACTTTCACAAATCGAGAATTTTTTTCTTCACTAACTGTGTCACTCAAGCAAAAAATAATATCCTATCCTGGTTTAGTATGCATTAAGGGAAACAATTTGAAAAATACTTAGGTTTCTCAATGTTTCAAAATAGACCAAGTAAATCAGATTTTTAATTTTTATTAGATAACTTAAACGCTAGACTGACATGATA